>NC_081406.1:54174214-54474214 GCF_030272615.1 Cryptomeria japonica | reverse complement strand
TATGAACTAATAACAAGATTGCAGAATTGAGATTAAACAATGAACAGCTGTAAATACAAGGATGAAATAAGAATGCAGATGTGTACCCAGAGTCAAAATCGGACTGAAAATGTTCAGGACGGGGGCGCGGGCGCCACTGTCCTGAAAACTGCACCGGAAACTGTCGTTTTGCACTCTGAAACACTATCGGGAAGCTGTCTGAAAGCTATCTGTCCAGAGGACCAGGGTGCCCAGCACCTCTGTCCCAGGGACAAGGGCACCCAGCGCCCCTGTCTCAGTCTTCTGCTCTGCAATTTGATACAGAGTGCTGTCTCGACCTTCTCTCTCCGGATCTGTATCCCGCGGCGTCGTTCGAATCCCGAAACCTGCAATGATATCTGAAAAAGGGGGTATGGGTGGCTATATAGGGTTTTGCCTTAGTCAAACCCCCGCTTCGGTGATTTCCACCTCCACGAATAGCCAAGTTGTTTTGTAAAATGTATTGTGTGTGTAGACCTAGTGTGTGTGCAAGGTCCTAAAATGCAAGAAAGCAAACTAGAGCAACCTAGAAAGTAAACCCTAATTGCTTGTAAATGATAATGTAAATGCTCTAAATCAAGATGCAAAGTGATCTAAAGCATGAATGAAGGATATATTGAAGCTTTATGCAAAGACATGAAAACAACATGAAATCATACCCAACCCTCAAGGGAGAGGTACAAGCCAATCTTCAGTCGGTAATCTCCTATTGTTCTTCAATATCTTCCAAGCCCTAAATGGATGAATGAAATTGATGAATGTTTGATAGAGGGATGTTGTAAGATGTTGAAGTCTTCAAAGATCTACTCTTTCGCTGCATATGAAGTTCCTGGAAACAAAAATCCGATCCCTTCAAATGAAGAAAGAGAGCTCTTATGTATGAAACCCTAGGTCGCAATTTCGTCTTTTGGCCGACCTAGAGATTGAATATCCCGCCAATTTCTTGGGGTTAAGCTTTATTTTATGATTGGATTGCGCTCCTAAAATTTCGGGAAAAATGTCCGGGACCGTGTGCACTCCGGGCGCCACGGTCCCGACAACTTTTCACCAAATTTTCAGGGCCATCAGATATGATGATTTTAGAGAGAATCCCGAAGTTACAGGTGATTTCGAGATGTTTTGACCCCCGAAATCAAGCCCCCAAGCTCAGAATAGGGCCTAATTAGGGTTTTTGATTAAGTGATGTATTGGAGGAATAAAATGAAAGGGGCACGCTTTAACGAAAGGGCCCGACTTTGTGATGTGGAAAATGGTGAAATAGAACCTTTAGACCTAATTAATTTGATTAATTAAGTGCTAAAGGGGAAATGCAATGCAAAGTGCAACTGCGCCAAGGCGGGTGCTAAACTAGGTGTTAAATTGTACTGCTTTAGCAAGTGCATACAATTTATGACGTTACATTTAGCCCCCACTTTAGCGGTCATATGAGTACTACGTGCATATGCAAGCTAAAGTACAGAAAGTAAACATTATTTGAAAAAGGAGATATCCATAAGTTGTCGGACGAAGCCCCCAATGGCATCTGCAGTACACAATTAGGAACCGCACCCTACAAAACACACGTTAGATCACAAAAATCACCTAATGCTTACTAAGGAAAGTGATGAAATTTGTGAGTAGCTGTATGCCCCCCCCTGTTTCGACTTGCTTATTAGGGAGGTGAAATAGGGTAGCATGTTTACTTACGACAAATTGTGTAAGAGAGTATTGATGTGGGATGTTCCATGAAAAGGCTTCATCAGAGAACTTTTTGGAACATCCCGAGAGTAGGGGAATGAAAATACAATTCCTGCACAACAAACGGTTTGGAAATCGCATCTCCCAAACTCAAGTTATGATGAAATGAGTGAAAGAGGAAAATTAGGGTTTTGAAAATAAAGGTACAGGAATGAACGTATATACCTTGAAAGAGACACTTGCATTTGTCACTTTGTTGATTCTGAGTACTGTTCATTACAGCAGAGCCCACATAGCTATCATCATGCCTTCACGATGACCAGAGCGTCCCACAAGGGTTGAGATCCTGTGCCAGGCCGTGATTGACGATGAGCCACTAGACGAGGTGAGTTGACTAAACTTTGACTTTTGATTTTCTGCATTTTGACTTTTTGTGATCGTATGCGGGTCCTGAAGGCTGACCCGGGGCCCACCCAGGGTGCCATGGTCCCTGTGGGGCACCCTGGTCCCCCCAGGGCACCATGGTCCCTGACAAGGGTGCCATGGTCCCTTCAGGGCACCATGGTCCCTGACAGGGCGCCATGGTCCCCTCAGGGCGCCATGGTCCCTAACAGGGCGCCATGGTCCCTGACAGGACACTATGGTCCCCAATCAGGGCTTGGCAAGGGGTTTCAAGACTAGCACATGATGTTTGACAGTTTGCATTAGCGATTTTGATGATCGAGTACTGATTACGGTTATGTTTTTGTGTTGCAGGGCCTTCCGTACATGAGAGAGCATACGGCAGGACATATTCTTCGCAGTTTGCGAGATCAGATTCCGTGGCTTACTCAGTCAGAGAGAGACACACTGTTGATAGTACGATTATGGTATGTGATCCTCATGCCAGCCATTCGGTTCCATCCTGCGATGCTGATGGCATTGATGGAGCGATGGGATCCTGACACATGCACATTTCATCTTCCAGTAGGGGAGTTGACGGTCACACTCGAGGATGTGTACCGTATACTTCATCTTCCTATCAGAGGAGCGACTGTTACATACGCGACCGATCGGTCCGCGGAGGATCATCAGAGGGAGCAAGTGTATTGCATAGGGAGAGTCATGCCGAGCGAGACGAGAGGTCGCATCATGGTCAGCTGGCTCTTACATCCTACAGGAGAGGTACCCCTTCTGAGACACCTTATGATAGCCATCATAGCACTAGCCGTCTGCCCTAATGGGCGAGGGACGCACATGCATGGGGGTCTCACATGGTGTATCAGAGCGATGGAGAGACACAGGAGAGTGTATGCTTGGGGTTGGAGTATGCTTGCACATCTCTATCATGACCTCGAGGAGTATGTATTTGGACAGGGGTTCAGTTTGATGACATGCACACTTCTGCAGGTGTGGATTTTAGAGCACTTCACATGCATTAGGCCCGTCGGCTTTCCACTAAGTACAGCGAGCGAGCGACCTAGGGTGTTCGCTTATCCACTTACTAGCGAGTGGAGATTTGGAGATTTGTTATATTGGAGAGTGATTTTTGATAGACTGACAGCCGAGGTGACAGTGTGGAGACCTTACCTACGGATGCACAGATGGGATGGTATGGAGAGACAGTTAGCATGCCTACAGAGGAACCGCCTACTGCGAGGATGATATTCACACATCATAGTCCCTTTCTACTTTGACCGAGTACGGAGGCAGTTTGGGCTAGAGCAGTGTGTTCCAGTCGATGTGCCCATCTATACTCGACACTAACAGGTCCTTCCCAGACCTAGAGCAGTAGTGAGATCGACGATAGATGACATCGAGACTACAGATATAGAGGGATCTGATCAGGATGTAGTCACTGATTATTCTGCAGAGCCTGGAGCACAGCGCAGGTATGTCTCATGGTTTATGAGATCATATCCAGGTCCTATCTTTCCACCAGATCACCAGACAGACCATCCAGGCCCATGGAGACATGGAGACCGAGATGAGGACCAGGGATCCAGGTCAGAGGAGCCAGAGGAGGGAGAGGGTCATGAGGAGGTGGGAGATCCTGATCCACCTACAGGCGATCAGCCCAGCACCGAGGAGGAGGACACAGATGGAGATGAGGATGAGGAGGAGAGAACTGATGATGAGGAGGAGTCAGATGCAGATGAGGATAGAGATGATGAGGAGGAGTCAGATGCAGATGAGGATAGAGATGATGAGGAGGAGTCAGATGCAGCTCCTCACCATTCAGGGGATGATACCATAGCTCTGGATCCTCCTCATATTTCCCAACAGGGGGAACATGAGGTGATACGGAGACCTGTTCCTAGTACCGCCCAGCCTACACCCATCGTGCACAGATTAGTCGAGCGAGGGGAGCCTAGTAGATCCCAATCACAGATGCTACCGTATCATGATCCCTACTGGCGCGAGGGAGACCTAGGTATAGTAGGTTTAAATTGATTATTAATGTTTTGATGATATAGAATGGTACTAATACAAAAAATCTATTCTACTGCCACAGCTAATGTGCAGGAGTGGCGTTCCTTGATTCAGCAGGCAGTGACAGACATTTCCACGATAGCACAGATCCCCAGTTCCTCACAGATTGCCTATAGTCCTCAGGGGAACGCGGGTCGACACGAGGACTTGTTTTCCCCATTCCGAGTTCAGGTAGACATATGGAGGGAGAGAGAGAGAGTCCTATCAGAGGACCTTCAGTGGGCGCGGCGAGATCTAGCAGCAGCTCAGGCCGAGGCTACCACCTATTGTGCGATCCTTATGGATAGGGATCGTAGGAGTTCCTCTCGGAGTCACTCATGATCTGTATTGTGCTACACACCCATGGGTCCACCTTCACAGCCAGATCAGGAGGGAGCATCCAGTCGACACTCTCCAACCACTAGTCCTAGGGATAGGAGATGATTTTATGATGTAAAAGAGAGGTCACATTTTGGATATATAGTGACCTATATTTGTATACGATCCACACATATATATATATGTATATATACATGCTTCTCTTTTGTCTCAAATGTGTTATCTTTAATGCTTAAATGTATATTTTGTTTTGATTAAATCTAATACATTTGGTAAATGTACATGTATGTTCAGAATTTAATTTCCATGTGATTGATTTCTCAATGCTCCATGATTAAATTGATACATGTGTGACTTAATTAAATATTTAATCAAGTACTACATTGATGATAAGGAAGACATATGCATTAAGTCTAAGAATCATATAACTAATGTGATTTAATTCTGAACTTAAACACAACATGATACGATTCTACTTAACACATAAAGACACTGTATAATATGCTAGCATAATGGAATGTAAATCTTTCACAATTTACATAAATGAATTCAAGACAAAACCATAAAGTAAGAAGACACGCTTGTCAGGAACGAAGCAATATAGATTAAACAACATAACATTTAATTCTATTTTGCTTTAATTAAGAGACACTAACATATTATCTAATGTTTGAAGAATTGAAAAGAAGATAGATGAAGAACGAAGAATTAAGCATAATATCTACGCAAGTGCATAGCATTTATAGGTTCTTTAAGAGGCGTACCGTCTACATCCGCTATTTTGTAAGCACCTGATCCATAATCCTCAATAACGATGTATGGTCCAAGCCAATTAGGATTGAATTTTCCCTTTTCTGCAGGTAAGGCATTCACATTGCGTTGATTCTCATAGAGGACTAAGTCACCTACTGAGAAGGAACGTTGAATAACCTTATCATTATAGCTTCGTTGTAGAGTTTTGTGATACGCTTGAATATGCTCAAGAGCATTTATACGCTGTTCATCAAGCATCTCAAGCTGTTGAAGTCGTTGTTCTCTATAAGAGTCATCATCTACTATACCTTTGAGAGAAACCCTAAGTGATGGAATCTCTAGCTCTAAAGGCATAATAGCATCAGCACCATAAACAAGATTATAAGGAGTAGTTCCTGTGGCAATTCGTACACTCATTCGGTAAGCCCAAAGAGCATAGATTAGCTGGTTACTCCAATCCTTACCATGCTTATTAACGGTTTTGCGAAGAATTTGTTCAATTATCTTATTGGATGATTCAGCTTGACCATTTGACTGAGGATAGTATGGTGTAGAAAATCGATGTTTGATATGATACTTCTCGAGGAATTTCTTCACGTCCTTGTTCTTAAATGATGTCCCATTATCTGAGATTATAGTAGAAGGTATCCCGAATCGAGAAATGATGTTTTCTAGAAGAAATTAACAAATCACTTCAGCAGTAGTAGAGCGAAGGGGAATAGCCTCTACCCACTTCGTAAAGTAATTTGTTGCGGTTATAATGAAGGTGTGTCCTTGAGATGAAGGAGGAGAGCTTTTTCCGATGAGATCCAAACCCCATGCGGAGAAAGGCCAAGAAGCTACTTGAGAATGAAGTTCTTGGGCAGGAGCATGAATTAGGTTATTATGTTGTTGACATTGATGAAATTTTTTAACAAATGAAAAGGAATCCTTCTGCATAGTTTGCCAATAGTATCCCATACGAAGCAATCTATGAACCAAGGATTTGCCCCCAAAATGCCCCCCACAGGCACCTGAATGTGCCTCTTCAAGAGCAACAGGGATTTCCGACTTGTTAAGACAACGAAGGAGAAGACCATCATAACCCCTTCGGTAAAGGACATTAGAAAGAATGATATACCTAGCAGACAGCTTGCGGATTCTAGCCCTAGTGTTCCTATTAGCGGAATCAGGAAAGGTACCATCGATCAAATATCTTACGATATGCAAGTACCATTCATCTGAGTCTATAAAATCACAACATGTTACCAAGCTAGAATCGTCTACAATAGCTGGAGAAATAAGGTTGTGAATAATGAATTTAAGATCGACCACAGGGTCCTCTAAAGATACCAAAGAATCCACACATGCCATTGCATCCGCATGTCGATTATCTTTTCGAGGAACGGGTTTCATAGTATAAGAATCGAAATTTTGTAATAAAGAGATAGCAAGGTCTTTATATTGTGATAATTTGTCTTGTTTTGCTTGATATATTCCTGTTACTTGTCTTATAATCAATTGCAAATCTCCATAGATATGTATGTGTTTTATGTTCAGAGCTAAGGCTGCTTTTATTCCCGCTATAAGAGCCTCATACTCAGCAATGTTATTGGTACACAGGAAATTTAGACGATAGGATAAGGGAATGGGTTTCTTTGTAGGAGAAATCAGAACAACACCTGCCCCCGATCCCGTACGACACTTAGAGCCATCAAAGTATAACTCCCAAGTTTCATCTTTCTCTATAGAAAGAATGAAGTCATCAGGAAAGGACTCAGGGTTAGGGAAGGAGAAAGGTGAAGGGGCCTCAACTAGGTGATCGGTCAACGCTTGCCCTTTAATTGCTCTTTGTGAAACAAATTTAAGGTCAAATTCAGTTAACATCATAACCCACTTAGCTAGGCATCCTGATAAATCAGTTTTAGAGAAAAGATGCTTCAACGGATCAAACTTTACCATGACGTGGACTTCTGAGTTTAAGAGATAATGTCTCAATTTCTGAGTCGCAAACACCAAGGCCAAGCATTGTTTTTCTATCGCAGAATATCGGGTCTCATAATCAAGTAAGGTACGACTTATATAATAAACCGGACACTCCTTACCATCTTTATCATGTTGTGCCAATAATGTTGCGAGAGAATGAGAGGAAGCAGATGTATACAGAAGGAAGGGTTTAGAAGGTTCGACAGGTTGAAGAATAGGAGGACTAGCCAAATACACTTTTTAAATCTTCAAATGCTTGCTGACAATCCTCATTCCATTGAAAAGTGATATCCTTTTTAAGAAGTTGAGTAAAAGGAAAGGTACGATCCACAAGCTGAGACACGAACCTACGAATAGCTTGAATCTTTGCTTGTAAGCTTTTAAGTTGAGACACATTTCTAGGAGGTGGCATGTTGACAATAGCATCTATTTTCTTAGTGTCCACCTCAATCCCACGATGCGAAACTATGAATCCTAATAGTTTTCCACTATCCACACCAAAAACACATTTTCGGGGATTCAAGCGCATGTGATATTTACGAATCCTTTCAAATATTTGACGAAGGATTTTAATATGATCCATGCGAAGAAAGGATTTGGCTAAAATGTCATCAACATAATCCTCTAAAATCTTATGCATATAATCATGAAAGATAAGGGTCATCGCTCGTTGATAAGTTGCACCGGCATTTTTAAGTCCAAAAGGCATCATTATCCAACAAAACGTACCCCAAGGAGTAGTGAAAGTGGTTTTGAATTGATCTTGAGGGTTAAGAAAGATTTGATTGTATCCTGAAAAACTATCCATGAAGGATAACAAGGCATGTCCTGCCGTAGAACCAACTATCATGTCAATGTTTGGAAGAGGGAAATCATCTTTTAAAGAAGCCTTATTTAGATCCCGAAAGTCGGTACACATTCTTATTTTGTTATCTGGTTTAGCCACAGCGACAATATTTGAAATCCATGGGGAATAGTCAATAGGGCGGATAAATCCAGCCTCCAATAACTTTTCAATCTCAGCCTTAACAAGCAAAGCTACCTTAGGATTCATTTTTCAAATCTTTTGTTTCACGGGCTTAGCATCAGGAACTAAGACAATGTTATGAGTAACAATCTTAGGATCTATACCAGGCATGTCAGAGTATGTCCAAGCAAAGATCTCGGGGAATTCATGCAATAAATCTTCATATTGTTTTTGTTCCTCTTCATCCAAACATTTTCCAATTTTAATAACTTTCTCTTTATTGCAAAGGTCTATCTTAACATCAGTGGTATCACTTATGAGAAGATTACTTTGTTGAGGAGTATCCTTTAACTGAGGGAATTCTTTCACAATCTCATCGTTATCAATCTCTTTTCCAAAATAGGCTTCAGTGTTCAAACAATAAGGGAGTCCCCTATTGTGATGATAACAAGGAAGAGTGTCATATGCTCCTAAAAATTCAGCTAAAGTGTCATCGGTAGGGAAAACGTCAAAAGCACAAGCACACGAAGGATCCCCATCAATGTACTCAGGGTGTTGTATTGATAGAGATGTAGAGATAGCATTAACACTAATGCATGGTCTTTTAGAAGATTTAGTACGTCTGCAGGGATTATAGCCAAGTCCAAAGGCATAATTGTGAAAATTAGTCTCTAGAGGAACTCTTATCCCTTGTTCATGAGCACCACAACCTTTTCCATGATACCCATGCTTAGCAAAAATGCGAAAACCACGACCATAACGATCAGCCATTTCAGGAAGAGAAGGTGGTTTTTCATAAGACAAAGAATCAAACTCTTCATAATTAGAGATGTGAGGAGAAGAAGTTTGAGAGGCAGCCACAAAATTATTACTCATAGATTCAGGTAAGGTTGATTGATTTTTAGCTTCTTCCTTCTTTTCAGCTTTAAGCTCTCTAGAAGGAACCTTATATTCACCCACAAAGGTAGGATTAAAATCAAGGGATCCCCAATCATCGTCTTTGAGGATCTTCCCAGGATCAAAATCCTTCTTATGTGTAGTTTCAAGTCGAGAAGAATCTTCTCCAAGAGCTCCAGACTCATCCAAAGAATTTTGATCATCGGCGAGTGGGGATTCATTGATAGGTATCTTATTTAAAAAGTCATCACTAGACGAGGAAGGCTTAGAAGAACCCCCTTTGGAAGTAGATGTTTGCAAACAAGCTTGAAAATTGGTATCACCTATCAAGGTATATGTCTTATTGTTGTAGATAAACTTAACTTGTCTATGCAATGTAGAGGGGACAGCTTGCATACTGTGAATCCAAGGTCTCCCTAATAGCAAGTTGTATGTTAGATTTCCCGACATAACATGGATAGGTGTAGGCAAAGTAACAGGCCCCACTGTGATGGGTAAGGTGATATTACCCAATGAAGTTTTAGCCACATTATCAAAGCCTCGAATAGGACGAGAATCTGGTTCAATTAAGGATGTATCCACATTCATCTTATGCAAAAGATTAATGCTACACACATTAAGACCGGAGCCATTATCTACTAGTGTTTGCCTTATAGCAGTGTCTTTCATGATAACCACAATCATCAAGGGATCATATTGTTGTTGAATTTCACTAGTAGGCAACTCATCTTGGGTAAACACAATTTGAGCTTTAGGATTCATCACAGAGTTAACCAAAGATGTTATATTACTAGATGTATTCGGTGGAGGAACATTCAAATCTTTCAAGGCATCTTGTAACATTCCATGATGAGCGGAAGAAGTTTGAATCAAATCCCAAAGGGATATCTTAGCAGGGGTAGCTTTAAGTTGTTCTATGAGATCATATTCCTTACTAAGAACTTGTGAAATACGGGGAGCTTGCGGAAGAATCGGTTGAGGATTCGGAAGGGAAACTGGGATAACAGGAGGAGGACTAGGTTGCCTATTATTTCTGGTATGATAAGTATGGGCAACCGCATGATAACTCTCTCTAGTTATTTGCTTGGCATAATTATAAGGACTTATAGGTTTTCTTCCTTGCACCGTGATGATTGGTTTATTCGGAGTACGAAAGGAATCATGATCATACCCTCCTTGGACAGTAAGGAGAGGTGTCTTAGGACCTTGAAAGGTGGGAGAAGGATAAGCTCCTTGGACTTCAAAGAGAGGCTTTTTATGCTCATTCAAGTTTATCATGTTAACTAATTTAGAAGTTTTGTTTTTGTTTTGAGATTTCGATAAAGCCACAAAGTCATCAAGAGCATCATCCAACAAAGCATGATCATATCTATTAAAAGGTTTATCTTTTGATTCAAAAGGAGACATCTCCTCATAGAGGGGATTGTTGAAAACAACCATGTTACTAGATTTAGTGGAAGAGTTGATAGGAATGTACCCTTGAGAGGACTCATTCAACTTATCTTTCTCATCACAACGAAATGGCATAGTAACAAGGTTTATGAGTTTTTGGTAAAATGAAGGTTTGGCATCTTTAGGGTTCAAAAACTCATCTAAAGCTTCATCTAATTCATCTTGGCTATACTCATAATAATCATTGAAAGCATGAACATTTTGCAAATAAAAATCTGACATTTTGAAATAAAAAGTGCATGAAATTTAAACACACAATGCAAAGAAACACACTCTTTTTTTTTTTTTTTCTTTTTCTTTTTAATGAAAATGAAATGAAAACACACTAAATCTAGATCTAGATCTAACAAATACAATGCAAGAGGAAGCAATGATAGATTCACGTCGGGTTCACCAAAATGTGTGGGGGAAAAAGCGAGACAAGGTTAATCATGCCCTAATCCTACCTTTTGACACACATTACGGAATACAAAACAGCCTAGAGATATCGCACAATTGGCTACTTCTTTTTGTGAAAGAGAGAGCCACGGGATATCTATTAGGATTTCTATTCCCTTGTTGAAATTGTAAGATCAAGTAATGCAAGTTCAAACCCTAATCCCAAAATGCAAGTATGAACTAATAACAAGATTGCAGAATTGAGATTAAACAATGAACAACTGTAAATACAAGGATGAAATAAGAATGCAGATGTGTACCCAGAGTCAAAATCGGACTGAAAATGTTCGGGACGGGGGCGCGGGCGCCACTGTCCTGAAAACTGCACCGGAAACTGTCGTTCTGCACTCTGAAACACTGTCGGGAAGCTGTCTGAAAGCTGTCTATCCAGAGGACCAGGGTGCCCAACGCCTCTGTCCCAGGGACTAGGGCGCCCAGCGCCCCTTTCCTGGCAGGACCAGGGCACCCAGTGCCCCTGTCCCAGTCTTCTGCTCTACAATTTGATACAGAGTGTTGTCTCGACCTTCTCTCTCCGGATCTGTATCCCGCGGCGTCGTCCGAATCCCGAAACCTGCAATGATATCTGAAAAAGGGGGTATGGGCGGCTATATAGGGTTTTGCCTTAGTCAAACCCCCGCTTCGGTGATTTCCACCTCCACGAATAGCCAAGTTGTTTTGTAAAATGTATTGTGTGTGTAGACCTAGTGTGTGTGCAAGGTCCTAAAATGCAAGAAAGCAAACTAGAGCAACCTAGAAAGTAAACCCTAATTGCTTGTAAATGATAATGTAAATGCTCTAAATCAAGATGCAAAGTGATCTAAAGCATGAATGAAGGATATATTGAAGCTTTATGCAAAGACGTGAAAACAACATGAAATCATACCCAACCCTCAAGGGAGAGGTACAAGCCAATCTTCAGTCGGTAATCTCCTATTGTTCTTCAATGTCTTCCAAGCCCTAAATGGATGAATGAAATTGATGAATGTTTGATAGAGGGATGTTGTAAGATGTTGAAGTCTTCAAAGATCTGCTCTTTCGCTGCATATGAAGTTCCTGGAAACAAAAATCTGATCCCTTCAAATGAAGAAAAAGAGCTCTTATGTATGAAACCCTAGGTCGCAATTTCATCTTTTGGCCAACCTAGAGATTGAATATCCCGCCAATTTCTTGGGGTTAAGCTTTATTTTATGATTGGATCGCGCTCCTAAAATTTCGGGAAAAATGTCCGGGACCGTGTGCACTCCGGGTGCCACGGTCCCGACAACTTTTCACCAAATTTTCAGGGCCGTTAGATATGATGATTTTAGAGAGAATCCCGAAGTTACATGTGATTTCGAGATGTTTTGACCCCCAAAATCAAGCCCCCAAGCTCAGAATAGGGCCTAATTAGGGTTTTTGATTAAGTGATGTATTGGAGGAATAAAATGAAAGGGGCACGCTTTAACGAAAGGGCCCGACTTTGTGATGTGGAAAATGGTGAAATAGAACCTTTAGACCTAATTAATTCGATTAATTAAGTGCTAAAGGGGAAATGCAATGCAAAGTGCAACTGCACCAAGGCGGGTGCTAAACTAGGTGTTAAATTGTACTGCTTTAGCAAGTGCCTACAATTTATGACGTTACAATATTATTTTTGGAGGAGAAGATGGATTTTGTAAAGACTTTGCTAACAAGATGCAAGAAGAATTTGAAATGTCTATCATTGGAGAGATAAAATTCTTTTTAGGATTGCAGATTTCAGAAACTGATAAAGGTATATTCATATGTCAAACAAAATACTTGAAGGAACTATTGAAGAAATTTGGTATGGAAAACTCCAAACCGGTAAGTACTCCTATGACTACAACTGATAAATTGACATTGAAAGATGATTTAGCTCCTGTTAATCCAACAAGATACAAATCTATGATTGGAGGTCTACTATATTTGACACAAACAAGACCTGATATAATGAATGCAGTATGTATTATTTCAATATTTCAGAGTAATCCTAAATAAAATCATGAGTCAACAGTAAAAAGGATTTTCCGGTATCTATAAGGCATAACAAATCTTGGTTTATGGTATCCTAAAGATGAAAATTTTGATTTATGTGCATACATTGATGCAAATCGGGCAGGAGATGTAGATGATAGAAAAAGAACCACTAGTGGAGCATTCTTTCTTGGTAGTAGATTGATTTCATGGTTGAGCAAGAAGCAGAGTTGTACATCATTATCAACAGTAGAATTAGAATATGTTGCAGTAGCAACTAATTGTACTCAGGTATTATGGATTAAGAAAATGTTGAAGGACATAAAGGTAAAATGAAAAGAACCTATAATCATTTACTATGATAATTCAATAGCAATTGATATATCAAAGAATTTGGTATTTCAATCTAAGACTAAACATGTTTCTATCAAATACAATTTTCTAAAAGAGGATGCAAAAGCAAAAGAAGTAAGATTGGTTTATTTGAACACTAAAGAGAAAATTGCAGATATCTTTACTAAGCCTTTGCCTAAGGAAACTTTTGAATATCTCAGAGAGCATCTTGGGGTAATACCCCCACTGCTAGAAACTTAAACAGTTGAAGATTGGCATCAAACCGACAGAAACTAACAAAGAAATCTTTTTCCAACTTTGATGGAGAAGAGCTACTTCTCAGGGGGAGTAGTTGGTTATATTAATTGGTCATATTAGTTGGTTGTGTGTTCTGATATTTGTATTGCTTTGGCATTTGATATCAAAGGGGGAGAGATATCTATGGAAAAACTTTGTATTTAGGAAACATTATCCTAGGGGGAGAGATATATACTCTCTGCATTTTAATGTTGATTTCTGGTATTAATCTATTCTGGAGATTGTTGGTTTTTGGTTTTTGGCATTCTGTTTTGGCACTTAGATGTTTTTCCATCTTGTGTTGCCATCAATGCCAAAGGGGGAGATTGTTGGTATTATGGATGTGTTGCATTAGTTTTGTCATTGATGTCAACACTTATCCTTCTAGAGATCTTTGGTTATGTTGAACCAGCACATTGTGTTCACTGGCATGTTCAGTGACTTATGCACAGTCACTGGTATATTGTTCACCGATACTGAGGATGACTTTTTATCATCTAGAGATCACTTGGTTATGTTGAAGACATGGTTTGTATACTTGGTTTTGGTATTTTGATTAATGGTCTAATCGGGTTGACATATTTGTTGTTACCAATAGATTGGTCTAGGTTATGGACCTGTATGCATTATCTATTCTAGATCAGCATGACACGTTATGGAGTTGATTTATTGATTGGACATTGTTGTAAATGTATTGAGCTGACATGATGCATTGCATCTTGACTTATTTGTAATTGATATTATTGTAATATTCTTAGTGAGACGACATACACATTTGGTCTTAGGTTTTGTATATATGTAAGATCTCAATTGATGAGATACAGGATATGGTATATGGTATGTAAGGTTATGGTATTGTAAAATGGTATGTGCGAATATTGAAGATCATATGAGCAAACCATAGAGAAGGTTCAAGGAATGTTTGAAGGTGATTATCAGAGCTTAACCAGTACTGAATCCAGCATTGGAGATGCTATTTTGAGCAGTACATTATTCTAGGATTTAACTATCCTACTGTAGTCATTGTGACTCCCATTTGAGCAGTGTGCTCTAGGCAGTTGGCCTTTCTACATGTGCAGACCCCATTTATATACACATGCTATCTGCAGTAGTATCATCTAATTTTGGGTAAGGTTTCCCATCATGGTTTTTCCCCTTACAGGGTTTCCATGTTAAAATCTTTGTGTTATGTGTTGTGGATATTATTTTTCTTTCTGTTTCATGCATTAAGTTTGGTTAACCGGTATTAATTATCAAGTTTTATTAAGATGTATTTGGGTTAAAATTCATAGACAACTGATTCACCCCCCCCCCCTCTCAGTTGCCTTCTGGGTCCTAACAACCACATTCAGACCAAAGGATTTGACATCAACGACAACACATAATGTAATGTTAACAATCTCCCTCTTTGTCATTGATGGCAACTGTTGGCATTTTGATGATTTTTTTATTGTCATTGATGGAGACACACTTTCTTGATGTATGAGTTATGACTCAATTGGTAATTGTTCCAACCGGTATTGTGTATTATTGAATGTATGGTCTTTAGACTATCAGTATTTTGCAGAAGATGTTTACCGGTCACAGATTGTCTGAAGAGCTCAAGCATTATGGAGACCCCAAGCGGTTCTAGGATCACAAGCAGTATGAAGGACCCAAGTGGTAGTTAACGTTTGATCAGAACACTATGATCTACCAGCCTTCATTTTTTACAAACCGATAATCAGTATATTATATTATCTGGTATTACTCTGTGATGAGTTACCAACCGGTATTTCTGTAATATGTGATGAGTTACCATCCACTAACACTTTGGCGGTGATTTTGTGTCGTGTTACCAAATGTGTCTAGATGCACTGAACCTAGGAACTTGTAGTCTAATCCTATTGGACCGACATGAAATCAGATTCTTTTATAAGGACATCATGTCTAGGGTTTGCATGTATGATGTGTAAGAGAAGTGTGATAGAAGAGGTTATGTGCGATCTTTGTAGAGAAGATTAAGTCTATGCGAAGAGATAGAGTGCAGAGATATTGAAGACTGAAGTAATACTAAAATGCATTAACAATGAGCTATCAAGGATCTAACCAAACATACTGTGCTAGTATCTAGATCACTCACTTGTTGATTACTAATATCTTCGACAAGTCTAAAACCCTTAACCGGGTAGGCCCAGCAAAGCCTTTGTAAATCCTCTAACAAGGTGCTTCACAACTGTGGATCTGAAATCCTTTAACAAGGTAGTCTTTAACAGGACTTATCTCCTAATAGAGATCTAGATTCCTAACAGTATATGTTCTAGTGAAGAACATTGTATGACTTTGATCGGTCTGACCTTAACCAGTCTGGTTTCTATTTTCCAGATAGTTACTTGTGAGTTTCTACTCACCATGGTTTTTCCCATTTGGGTTTCCACATCAAATATCTTGTGTTATGGTGATTGTACTTTTGTGATTGAATGCTTTGTTTTCTATTTGGTTTTCATTTATCTTAACTAGTTTATTAGTGAATTTGTTGCACCAGTTATCTGCTAAACTATTTAAGGGATTGTTTATAGTATTTTTGGTATACTAATTCACCCCCCTCTTAGTATTCATCAATTGGTATCAGAGCCAACCTTTCTATAAGTCTAACCACTTGGAAGGAGATGTGGGGGAATACAGTGTCAGGGAACTTACTCATTGTCTCACTTAGACTAAGAGAGCCTATGATGAACTCAAAGTCAAGTATAAAGCCTCTTTGGCCAAAAGAAGAGAGCATGTTAAGAAACTGATGGAACTTACTTAAAATAGATCTTCTAATGAAGCAGATATGGATGCCCTAGTTGAAGAAGTTGAAAAACTGAATGAATCTAAAGCCAACCTGAGAAAGGAGTTGGAAAGACTGACTATCAGAATGTGTCAAGAGCTTGCAAATAGAAGGAAAGTTGAAGATCTGGTAAAAGACAAAGATCATGAGATCTCCAAGTTGAAGCAAGAAATCAATGCCCTCACCACTCATCTCCAGGAGAGTAAACTGGAAAAAAAATGAAATGCAAGGTGAACTAAACATGGCTATTTTTGAGAATGCAACCTTGATGGAATCCAATGTTTCTATTTCCAAGGAACTTACTGAGTCAAAGGAGATACTTGCCAAATTCAATCAGAGTACTACTAAGCTAGAGAAAAAGCTAGAATCGACAAAACCAGTAAAGAATACCATTGAACTTGGTTTCTCTGGGTATGAGGAAGGTGAGACCTCTGAATCAAAAGTTGAAGCATCAAAGAAGCAACCAAGATCCAAGGATAAAGGTAAGAAAAAATTTAAACTTGTTTGCTTTAATTATCTCAAAGAAGGACATACTACTAATGTGTGTAGAAGCAAGGCCTACAACAATTTTCCTTATTTTCTAAACAATAAACCTAGATCCAATAGATTCAATGGAAAATGTTATGCATGAAAAAAGTTTGGACATAGAGCATTTGAATGCAGGTCTATTTTGCACAACACTGGGAGATATCCTCCAAGGACTCAAGGAGTTATCCTGGAACCCTCTGTAAACCAGAATCCCAACCAGTACAATACCTATAACCATCGGTCAAGTGGTTATAAAGCGGCAACTGGTTGGAGAGAAACTTGTTTGATCTATCATGGTAGCGGTCACATTGCTGCAACATGTAGAAGGAAGAATGGAAGTATGAATAATGGACCATGGAGAACACCTGGAATGGTATGTTATCATTGCAACAAACTGAGACATATTGCTTGCAGAATGAGAAAGAACCTATCGAATGATATACCGATCACTCTAGAAGGGAAGATTGATGTTGAAACCATTCAAACAAAAATAAATAAAACTTGGAAAAAGAAACCAGAAGGAACCGGTTTCTGCACCTAGTGTGGAAGTCTTTGAACAGACAAACTGAGCTTCAGAAAAGCTTAGGGGGAGCATATCAGTCAAATATTTTGAAACCCTAGTTTATATCGATAAAGACCTTAACCAGTATATGTTACCTGTCAATCGGCAGAAGATTTGAAGCAGTAAAAGGCAAAATTAGGGTTTGTGCCAAACGGTGATGCATTTATTAGGGCAAGTGAAAGTTTGTTTAAAAGGGATTTTCGTCATGATTATCACTTATCAGTTTTCGAGAGAAGAATTTTCAAGAGCAGAGTGACAAAGAGTGATTCATCTAGTGATTCAAAGTGAATTCAAAAATCTCGTAGAGGAATCCAGCGATCTTTTTCAATCTATCAGTGAAGAACACTAAGTGGTAATCGAGCAACCGAAGTGGTGTATTGTGGGAAACATTGGAAAACCCTAAATTTTGGATTGTGAAGGTATTTCTTGAATTTCTTTCTTATCATGGCTTCTGCATTGCACTCTAGTTCTAGTGCTCCTGTAGATTCAGTTGAATTCCTTTAAAAAAATTGAAATACAATGCCCTATCCCAAATACCCGTCGGAGTTATTGTTGAGGGAGATATTTTAGGATATATTGACTATAAATTAGAAGACCTAGGATCCCTAGTGATTCATTCCCAGCTAAGTCTGTTTTGTGGGGATGACAAGAAGATCAAACCTGAGTACACTATCCTTGAGAAGATGAAACTGCACAATGCGGTGTACTTTCTAGAAGAGTTCATAGAAGAACATATCTGCATCATCCTTAGCAGAGTACATGGTGATAAGATGTACCTCAAGCGGACACATGACATCACACCAGAAGCAATTCATGTCGTCACTAGTTTCTACAATATTGGAGAGGTACCAGGTCTATGAAAGGTCACCAAAATGAAAATGACAAAGCTCACCGGTTCTGTGAGTGACCAACGGGCGATGACCATCAACACCATCAAAGATGATCTAGTGAAATATGGTTGCATGGTGATTGGTTACCGGATATTCTATGCCAGCAGAATGAATTATGTCCCTAATGCTGCAGTAAACACCGCTTACAGAATGATTAAGGAAGACACTACATTTGACCTATGTACCTATCTATAGAAGCAATTGCTATTGAACCTAAATTCCATCAAACAAGACAATGCTCTAAGGTTTGGGTTTGGACAACTTCTAGTCGGTTTATTCTTCTACTTTCAAGGTTATTTCCCTAAAGTAGGTGATGTGCAATTGTCTGTTGACCTACCGGTTTCCAGGCAAATCAAGGAAAGTCTACAAGTAGTAGGTACTGGATATCCTGAGATTCTAAACAAATATTTCAATGAATTCAAGCAGAAAATGAACCAAAGAATGAGGATATCTGATGATATTGTGAAGGAATATAAAGATGACATCTACTTCATAATAAAGGTAGATGAATACATAATGGAAGCGGTGGAACCGAGAAAGGAAGCAGTTGAACCTATGGGTTATGAAGTGGTGAATGGCCTATTCATTGGGTATGCCTTTACCCTACTTGCCTCACCACTAGATGCAAAGAAAAAGAGAACTGGTACCTACTTGGAGAGGGTCACATTGGTTGAAGACCCAAAATAGAAAAAGGGCAAAGCAGTGCTATCAGTGTCTGCACCGGTTACCTCTACTAGTCTGAAAGTGACCAAGCGTTCACCAGCTAAGAAGAAACTTGAGGTTGTTCCAGCCAAAGTCTTTGAGAGGAAGCGAAAAACCAAAACCAGCTCATCGGAATCAGAGGACACTGAACCAGAAATTCAACCAAAGAAGACAAGGCAATCAAGCAAGAAGACAAAGTCTACCGGTAATGTACCTGCAACTTCAGCACTGGTAAATATAGATATTTCCTCTTATAAGCCAATGACACATTGTCAGAGGAAAATTAAGAATATTAGGAGACAAGTGCTTGATGATTTAAAAGAGTATTTTCATGATTTTAATGATAATGAGAAAGAAGAAGTAGAACAGGAAGTCATCAAATATCTATGTGTAAATGACCGGTTGCCATCAGATATTAGATCAGTTACAATAGATTCTTTGTACAATTTTTTAGATAATAAATGGTGTATTGCCATTGAGAAAGAACGGGAGATCAGGGAGAACGTTTTTGCACAATACTTTCCTGATGCCTCAAATTCTAAATTATTTGAAATAGTGGATACGCACAAAGGCATTTTCTTCATGAGGAGAAGAAGACTCAGGATACTAGAAGGTAGAACGTCTGAAGTGGAAAATGACATACATGTACATGCTAAAGTTGCTTTCAGAATGCACTGAGTATCTGAAGCTGCTAAGCAGGCTGATAAAGCACCTGATCTATCCTCAGGTCAACTGGATGAGGCATTTAACATTAAATGCACTCGGTTCCACTAAACCGATTTACTTTCCTTTTTTTTTTTCGCTTTAACTAGGTAGCCAGACTTCCTGCATTTACCGACTTGACAGACTTCCTATATCTACCGACTTGACAGGCTTCCTGTATATTGCTCAAAAAGACTATAAAATTTCAAATTTTCTAATACATCTTAGCTATGCAGATTTTGAATTAAGTACATACTGAAATAGGAACTATTAATATTTAACCTTTGAGAGAATGCAGTCCCTTCATACTTTTACCGATTAATTTGGAATAGGTGCACTTAACTCGGTAGGTAAGGTGCTTTCTTCATTTGACACAATTTCCTTCTTTATCCAAATCATCTGGAGTTTGCTTCTAATCTCTTCAATATCTCCTCTTCGTTGATCTCTGCAATCTCCAGCCAAGTGTCCAACTTTGTGACAGTGAAAACATACCATACCAAGATTTCTCTATGATCTTCGGTTGTTCACTCTAAACCTTATAAAGCAGTTGGCACTTATATGTCCATATCTTCCACAACATTCACACCATATCCTTGTATTGAAATCCCATGGTACTTCTGAATACTGTCAGTTAGGATCTGTGTGAGTTCTGTAGCCTCTAGTATTTGCTTGGTGTGCAGACCACATATAGTTCTTTTGCTTATACCAACACTTCTCGGTACTATGTGCATATCTATTGCAATTTTTACAAAACCCTTTGAATTTTGCCTTCTGATAATTGCTAGCAGACTTTGTCCTATATTGGTTAGATGTATGACCATATTTATTGCAATTGTGACAATAACCATTAGACTTAGTGACATTCGGTTGCTTACCTTTTCTGATTTGGCACATGTTAGCAGTATGACCTTGATTTCCACAGTAGTTGCAAATGGGCTTCTTTCTTTTGATATTCTTCTTATTTCTAGCTTACTTTGATGATTCTCCTCTCTTGGTAGTGTGGATTCCCTTCTCGGTAGAGTCTTTTCCTTTGTAACCGAGTCCTGCATCTTTGTTGGGTCTTCTTGTATTCAGTTGTTCATCCAACATCTTTCATGCTTCATAACTCTTCTTCAGTGTTTCTTTGCATTTCTTCTCTATTTCAAGTTCATCAGTCAACCTTGATACTTCAAGTTTCAATGCTTGATTCTCATCACCTTTTAGATTTGCCTCATGATGTGCATAACCCACTTGATCTGACAAATTTTATTGAATCCCAATCAACCTTGTGATTTCATCATTCTTTTTAGATACTAATGCTTTAAGTTGTTGATTTTCACTTTCTAGATCTCTTACTTTATCCTCGGTTATCCTCAATGCATCAAGATTTTCAGTCATCTATGTGCTAAAATGTTCATGTTCTCTTTTCATTGCTTTTAGCTGATCAGTCAGTGCTTTGTTCTTTTCTATCAATATTTCAATCATTTCTTCAGTCTCTTCAGACATACTATTCTCAAATGATGTTTCAATTTGTTCCACCAGCTCTTGAGAGTCCTGCAAATCATCAGACAATCTTCTTCTAACTTTCAATGATTTTTTCATTTGTCTTTGCATGTCTGCAATCACTTGATTAGCATGATCCAACGCTTCTTGCAGATACACAATTCTTTGAGATTGTTTATAACCTTCCATTGATAAGATCTTTCTTTTTAGGCTGTTAAACCCTTTTCCAAGATTGAAGCTTTGATACCAATTGTTAGGCCCAATATGGAAAGCTAATTTACTAAGAGGGGAGGGGTGAATCAGTACCTCAAAACCTTTCTTCAACAATATCTTTACTGTTAAGCATAAACCAAAAACTGTTGTAACATAACATAAAGCTAAAACAAATAAATAACAATCATACATGATTCACTCCATAACACATATATTTTGGTTACGCATAAACTCTTGGTTAGAGAGAAAAACTGTTGTGGGGATGACATCCACAACTTCACTACTACAATAATAAAGGTTGCTTGGTTAGAGCTACATGTTTAGCTATTTCTGATAGCTTACCCTGTTAGGAGTATTAAGATTTGTTAGATCTACCTTGCTAAAGGATTTTACAACACTTATTCTAAATGCTTCACTTAGTTAAAGGCTTTACAATTTATAGACTTTGTTAGATTCTTTTACCCTATTAGAGGTTTCTCTTACAACTTCAAAATATTACAATAAAATCATTACAAATATCTGCAACTTCACATCTGAAATGTTATAGTAGATTATATGTGCTCAAATAAGATTACCTTGCTTATAGCATACCTTGGTAACCCATAAAGTAACTTGGTAAACCCTTCTGTTTACTCTGTTCTTTGACTATTCTCTGAAATCCTTCTTGGTGACCTTTGTGTCTATGATAGTCACAATACTCAGTGCTTCCTTATCTATTACATGTGTCTTGCTTCACACACCTCTTTTATTCCATATTTTTATCCTTAATCCATGTTGTATAAATAGATCTCTTATGTCGGTGATCAGGTTCATGCTTCGATCTTACAAACATGATTTTATCGAATGAATAACCATGCAAAATATTTCATTGGATAAATGACCTCAAAATCATACAAAATCTTGAAGTGCAATTTCCAATGTGATAACAGGTCTTTGTTCCTCGATCTTGAAACATGTTTCCATATGTGTGTCCAGGTTCAATGAATCTGGTAACACATTTCACTTGGTGTATATCAACTCGGTGTATCAATATTGTTGCTCGGTAGTCATAGAACATTACTCGGTAGACTGTTCGGTGTATACTAAGCTCTGAAACTACTTTCTTCTATAACCGATTGTTTTGTTCTTACCGACTGAATATTTTGGTAGTAGTAACTAACTAGAATAACTTTGAACATAAGACTAATGGCAACTTAGTGAGTAGTAATATTGTGTATTATTGAATGTATAGTCTTTAGACTATCAGTATTTTGCAGAAGATGTTTACCAGTCACAGATTGACTCAAGACCTCAAGCGGTATGGAGACCCCAAGTGGTTTGAGGATCACAAGTGATACGAAGGACCCAAGTGGTAGTTAACGTTTGATCGGAACACTATGATCTACCAGTCTTCATTTTTGACAAACCAATAATTGATATATTTTATTAACAGGTATTACTTTGTGATGAGTTACCAACCAGTATTTTTGTAATGTGTGATGAGTTATCATCCACCGACACTTTGGTGGTGTATTTGTGTTGTGTTACCAAATGTGTCCAGATGCACTGAACCTAGGAACTTGTAGTCTAATCCTATTGGACCGACATGAAATCAGATTCCTTTATAAGGACATCATGTTTAGGGTTTGCATGTATGATGTGTAAGAGAAGTGTGATAGAAAAGGTTATGTGCAATCTTTGTAGAGAAGATTAAGTCTTTGTGAAGAGATAGAGTGTGGAGATATTGAAGACTGAAGTAATGCTGAAATGCATTAACAATGAGCTATCAAGGATCTAACCAAGCATACTGTGCTAGTATCTAGATCACTCACTTGTTGATTACTAATATCTTCGACAAGTCTAAAACCCTTAACTAGGTAGGCCCAGTAAAGCCTTTGTAAATCCTCTAATAAGGTGGTTCACAACTATGGATATGAAATCCTTGAACAAGGTAGTCTTTAACAGGACTTATCTCCTAACAGAGATCTAGATTTCTAACAGGATCTGTTCTGGTGAAGAACATTGTATGACCTTAACCAGTCTGGTTTCTATTCTGCAGATAGTTACTTGTGAGTTTCTACTCACCGTGGTTTTTCCCATTTGGGTTTCCACGTCAAATATTCTATGTTATGGTGATTGTGCTTTTGTGGGTGAATGCTTTGTTTGCTATTTGGTTTGCATTTATCTTAACTGGTTTATTAGTGAATCTGTTGCATCGGTTATCTACTAAACTATTTAAATGATTGTTTACAGTATTTTTTGGTATACTAATTCACCCCCATCTTAGTATTCATCAGCAACATCCATCAACAATAATGTGGAAAATGAAAGATCATCATTGAGTGCACAACCATCTCTCTCTCCCCCTTTGATAGCAATAACAAAGGTGGTAAAAAAAAGTCCCCCTGAGAAACTCACTCCTGCTCCCCCTAAGAGGAAGCACACCAACATCAGTCCTGAAAAACAATGTACATGCTTCTCACTAGACCAATGCACACCTAAAATGCACATTAGTTGAAACTGGTAGGGGGTAATACCCCTAACTTTTGTTGGAGATACTCAAAAGTATCTTTGCACAATGTCTTTATGAAGATGTCTACAATTTATTCTTTTGTGGGCACATCCTCAAGTCTAACCTCATTATCTAGAACATTCTCCCTTGAGAAGTGATACCTAGTAGATATATTCTTTGTTTTGAAATGTTGTACCAGATTCTTGGAAATGTTTATTGCACTAGTATTATCACACATTATTGGAATGGGGTCATCAAATTCCACACAAATGCCTTCAAAGTCTGATTCATCCATAAAATCTAAGGGCAACAAGAAGATGATGCAATTTACTTTCCCTCTATCATAAATAAGGATACAAAATCTTTTTTTTTTATCGACCAAGCAATTAACTAGGAGCCAAGAAAGAATTCTCCTCCACTTGTTCTTTTTCAGTCATCAACACTTCTAGCCCAATCTACATCTGTGTAAGCTATGAGGTTAAAATCTGAATTTCAGGGATACCACAAACCAAAACCTTCTATACCTTTAAGATATTTGATAAATCCTTTTTACTGCCACAAGATGAGATTCTTTCAGTTCTTGCTAAAACCTCTTTGCCAAGCATACTGCATACATGATATATGGTTTGGTAGAAGTTAAATATAATAGTCCTCCAATCACTGACATGTACCAACTTGAATTTACCTTAGGTGACTTATCATCCTTAGTTAACTTGCATCTAGTATTCATAGGTGTACATACCAGTTTGAAATTCCCCAACCCAAACTTCTGATGAAATGGCTTTGATAACCAGTACACAACTAAGAGGGGGGTTAAATCAGTTGTCTCACAAAACTTACTCAAATCAAACTTATTCTTAGATCAGATTATACAACATGAAATCATGACTCAACAAAACAATAAGAACACACATAACACCAATATTTTTTACGTGGAAAACCTGGTCAAGGGAAAAACAACGATGGGAACCTACCCACAATATGATGATACTTTGTTATAAGTATATGAAATATTACAATGGGGAATGCACATGCATTCAGACACGCTACCTAGAGCTCACTGCTCAAAAACAACAAGGGATACAACCTTGGGGAAGACTCACTATCTTACAAATAGATTTGGATCACATCTAGAAGATCATGAACTAAATAAATAACATCTCCTAATGCCTAGTTACAGTTCTAGTTAAGAACATAACAAATTATTCTTACACTTCTTCTCTGCCTCTGAAACATGAATACATTCAACACACATACATTCATCACACATACATTTTGATTCTCATCCATACACCTACACAATTACAAAGATATTATATTTATTATACATGATATCAACCTCATCAAGGTTGGCTTAACACATTTCACCTAATTACAAAAATATAACCAGACATGCTACAAAATCAAATGTGGATCAGGCAATATCGGCCAAGACATAGCACAGACCCATAACATATGTCTTGAATAAGAAACATCTCAAAGAAGTATGCATCCAACATCCACAAAAATGCTACAACCATCTGGTTGGCCACAAATATGAAGAATGCTAACACACTGGAGAAAATCATCAATTACGCACACAACTATCAATTTGGACCACCAACACAAAAGGAACACAGTCCAGAAACATCCACAAGCATCATGAATTACCACCACAACATTTGCAAAAAATCAAATTGCTAGAATCACATCATCATCATACCAAACTTCAAGGACACTAACTGGAATGACTGTCAATTGGGAAAAACAACTTGCGTAGCTCCAAATCATGAACCATTTGAATGAAAGATACAAATCTACGTCCCAAACATTCCTCCAAATCCGTGGAACAAGATATTACAATGTAGAACAATACGGATCAAAATATTGAACACTCTGACATCACTAAACAACAAGAAACCAACCACAACACAGATAACCATAACACACTCAAATCTTTATGCTGACCTCTAAAAATCATACTGAATCATCTAAACATAATCCTATACAAACCCTTTAATCCACAAACTCTGATCATCAATATTAAGAACAAATTAACATACTGAAATTCACTACATCACTATCATAGACAAATAAATATGTTGACATCAATGACAACACATCTCTCATATATCTCTCAAGCACATGTTGGTATCATACTCCAACAATCTCCTCCTTTGGCATTGATGGAAAAATATGATGTGAAAAATAATCAATGACAAATAAATCAACAAATCTCTCATATTACTCTTTCCCTCTTAGAAATATCGTCTCCCTCTTTGATTATTACTCGGTTTTTCACATGAATCTCTCCCCCTTTGACATCAATGGAAAAGTCACATATTTGCACCAAAAAACACAATACAAAATTGACTACTCCCCCTGGGTAGCAGTCTCCACTCATCTATTCGGATCACAAGATATGTTTGTGAAATTCATCAGAATGATGCATACCAATGCACCTTACTTCTAATCAAGAGGGGCAATCACCCCTAGCTTCTCTCTGAGATACTCACAAATATCCTTAGGCAAAGGCTTCATGAAAATTTCTGCAATTTGTTCCTTTGTAGGCACATACTCCAATCTAACTTCCTTCTCATTTACCTTGTCTCTCAAAAAGTGAAACTTGATTGGTATATGCTTAGTCTTAGAATGCAACACCGAATTCTTAGAAATGTTAATTGCACTTTAATTGTCATAATAGATAGCAATAGGCTCATCATATATTACTCTAACATTCTTCAACATCTACTTCATCCACACAACTTGAGTACAATTGTTAGCAGCAACAATATACTCTGCCTCTATAGTAGATAAAGAAATAAATATTTTGGTTTTTACTCAACCATGAAACCAATCTCTTCGCTAAAAAAATGCACCACCACTAGTACTCTTCTTATAATCAACATCACCTATCCAATCAGCATCAATAAAAGCACTTAAAGTAAAATCATCATCTTTAGGATACTTTAAGCCAAAATCAACATTTCCTTTCAAATATCTGAAAATTGTTTTAACTACAACATGAGAATCCTTGGGATCAACTTGAAATCTAGCAACAAGACAAACAATATTCATGATATCAAATCTGTTCCAAATCAAATATAGAAATTCACTAATCATAGATCTATGTCTGCTTTGATTTTCTTTAGGGGAATCATCATCCTTGTTACAAGTGTGGTTGTCATTCCACCAAAAGATCAACCTGTTAATGTCTGATAAAACCACTAGACTTATAGAATCCACATGAGGAAATTAAGCCATGTCACAATCCCAAGCGTTGCATTGCACAACACAAGGAGACCAAGGGCACACACCTTGCAATAATCCCCCCCCAATGCAAGCGAGGGGTTGGAACCTGTGACCAAGCTCTGATATCACTTGTTACAAGTGTAGTTGTTGTTGCACCAAAAGATCAACTTGTTAATGCCCAATACAACCACTAGACTTATAGAATCCATAGGAGATGATTAATCCATGTCACAAACCCGAGCCCTATGTTGCACAGAGCAAGGAGACGAAGGGCGTACACCTTGCAACATTTTTTTTAAAAGTGTGGTTGCCATTGCACCAAAAGATCATCCTTTTAATGTCTAATACAACCACTAGACTTATAGAATCCACAGGAGGTGGTTAAGCCATGTCACAAACCCAAGCATTGTGTTGCACGACACAAGGAGACCAAGGGTGCAAACCTTGCAACAATCCACCCCTAGCGCAAGCAAGGGGTTTGAACTTCTGACCAAGTTCTGATACCACACTCTGATACCAATTGATGAAATGGATTTGATAACCAATAGACAAATAAGAGGGGGGTTGAATCAGTTGTCTCACAAACTTACTCAAATCAAGCTTATTCTCAGATCTTATTATACAACATGAAAGCATGAATCAACAAGAAAACAAGAACACACATAACACTAAGATTTTTGACGTGGAAAACCTGATCAAGGGAAAAACCATAGTGGGAACCAACCAACAATATGACGATACTCTATTAGAAGTATATGAAATATTACAATGGGGAATGCACATGCATTTAGGCACACTGCCTAGATCTCACTACTCAAAAAGAATAAGGGCTACAACCCTGGGGAAGACTCATTGTATTACAAACAAATTCAAATCACATCTGGAAGGTTATGAACTCAAGAAATATCATCTCGTAATGCTTGGTTATAGTTCTGGTTAAGCACATAACAACTTCTTCTCACAGTTGTCTAGCTCTAAAAGATGTATACATTCAGCACACGCATATTTTGATTCTCATCCATACACTTACACAATTACAAAGATATTAGATTTATTTATACATGACATCAACCTCATCAAGGTCATCTTAACACACATCACCTAATTACAAAAATATAACCACACACGCTACAAAATCAAATGCAGACCAAGCAGTGTCGGCCAAGACATAGCACACATCGATAACACATGCCTCAAATAAGAAAAATATTTGATAATTATGCATCGAACATCTGCAACATGCTTCAACAATCTCGTCGGCCACAAATATAAAGAACACAAACACACCAGATAAAATCATCAATTATGCACACAACGATCAATACAGACCACAAACACAAAAGGCACATGATCTAGAAACATCCACAAGCATCATGAATTATCACCGCAACATCTGCAACAACTGAAATTACTAGAATCACATCATCATCATACCAAACTTCTAAAACATTAACTGGAATGACTATTAACCTGGAAAAAAAACTTGTGGATCTCCAAATCATGAACCACTTTAATTGAAGATACACATCAATATCCCAAACGTTCCTCCAAATCCGTAGAACAAAATATTACAATGCGAAGCAATACAGATCAAAATACTAAACACTCTAACATAATTGAACAACAGGAAAAATAGCCACAACATAGATACCCATAACTCACTCAAATATTTAAGCAGACCTCTGAAAATTATACTAAATTATCTAAACACAATCCTCTACAAACCCTTTAACCTGCAAACCCTGATCATCAATATGCAGAAAAAATCAACATACTGAACTTCACTACATCACTGTCATAGACAAAGAAATATGTTGACATCAATGACAACACATCTCTCAGATATCTCTCAAGCACATATTTTCAGCATACTCCAACAATCTCCCCCTTTGCCATTGATGGAAACATATGATCTGAAAAACAATCAATGATAAAGAAATAAACAACTCCCTCATATTACTCTTTCCCTCTTACAAATATTCTCTCCCTCTTAGATTATTACTGTGACATGAATCTCTCCCCCATTGACATCAAAGGGAAAAGGCACATATTTTCACCACAAAACACAATACAAAACTGACTCACCTATCTAACTACTCCTCCTAAGGAGTAGCCTCCACTCATCAATTTGGATCACAAGATATGTCTATGAAATGCACTAGACTGATGCATACCAATGCACCTTAGTTCAAATTAGGAGGGGAAATCACCCCTAGATTCTCTTTCAGATACTCAAAAATATCCTTAGGCAAAGACTTCGTGAAAATGTCTGCAATTTGTTCCTTTGTAGGCACATACTCCAATCTGACTTCCTTCTCATTTACCTTGTCTCTCAAAAAATGAAACTTGATTGATATATGCTAAAATGCAACACCGGATTCTTAAAAATGTTAATTGCACTTGAATTGTCACAACAAATAGCAATAGGCTCATCATACATTACTCTTATATCCTTCAATATTTGCTTCATCCACACAACTTGAGTACAATTGTTAGCAGCAGCAATATACTTTGCCTCTATAGTAGATAAAGAAATAGAATTATGTTTTTTACTCAGCCATGAAACCAATCTCTTTCCTAAGAAAAATGCACCACCACTAGTACTCTTCATGTCATCAACATCACCTTCTTAATCAGAATTAGTAAAAGCACTCAAACTAAAATTATCATCTTTAGGATACAATAAGCCAAAATCAACAGTTCATTTCAAATATCTAAAAATTCTTTTAATAGCTACAACATAAGATTCCTTGGGATTAGTTTGAAATCTAGCAATAAGACAAACAACATTATAAGTAAAAGCACTCAAACTAAAATCATCATCTTTAGGATACAATAAGCCAAAATCAATTGTTCATTCCAAATATCTTAAAATTCTTTTAATACCTACAACATGAGATTCCTTGGGATTAGCTTGAAATCTAGCAACAAGACAAATAACATTCATGATATCCAGTCTAGTCTAAGTCAAATATAGCAATCCATCAATCATAGATATGTATCTGGTTTGATTTTCTTTACGAGAATCATCATCCTTGTTACAAGTGTGGTTGTCATTACACCAAAAGATTGACCTGTTAATGACCAATACAACCACTAGACTTATAGAATCCACAAGAGGTAGTTAAGCCATGTCACAAAACCTAGAGTTACATTGCACAACACAAGGAGACCGAGGGCGCACAGCTTGCAACAATCCCCCCCTAGCTCAAGTTAGGGGTTTGGACCTGTAACCAAACTCTAATACCACTTGTTACAAGTGCAGTTGTCATTGCACCAAAAGATCAACCTGTTAATACCCAATACAACCACTAGACTTATATAATCCACAAGAGGTAGTTAAGCCATGTCACAAACTTGAGTGATGTGTTGCACAGCACGAGGAAACCAAGGATGCACACCTTACAACAATTTTATTACAAGTGCACTTGTCGTTGCACCAAAAGATCAACCTTTTAATACCCAATACAACCACTAGACTTATAGAATCCACATGAGGTGGTTAATGCATGTCACAAACCCTAATGTTGTGCTACATAACACAATGAGACCAAGGGCATACACCTTGCAACAATCCCCCCAACACAAGCGATGGGTTTGAACTTGTGACCAAGCTCTGATAGCACACTTTGATACCAATTGATGAAATGGTTTTGCTAACTAGTAGACAACTGATCGGGGGGGTGAATTAGTTGTCTCACAAAGTAACTCAAGCCAAACTTATTCTTAGATCTGATTATTAAGCATGAAAGCATGAATTGACAACACAACAAGAACACACAAAACCCCAAGGTTTTTGATGTAGAAAACCTGGTCAAGGGAAAAACCACAGTGGGATCCTATCCACAATATGACAATACTCTGTTCAATGGGGAATGCACATGGATTCAAGCACACTACCTAGAGCTCACTACTCAAAACCAACAAGGGCTACAACCATAGGGAAGACCCATTATCTTACAAATAGATTCAGATCATATTCGAAAGATCATGAACTCAAGAAATAGCATCTCCTAATGTTTGGTTACAGTTCTGATTAAGCACAAAACAACTTCTACTCACACTTCTTCTCTACCTCAGAAACATATATACATTCAGTGAACATACATTTTGATTCCCATCCATACACTTACACAATTACAAAGATATTACATTTATTTAGGCATGACATCAACCTCATCGAGGTCGACTTAACAAACTTTACCTAATTACAAAAATATAACCACACACGCTACAAAATCAAATGTGGACCAAACAATGTCAGCCAAGACATAGCACAGGCCCATAACACATGCCTCAAATAAGAAACACCTCCAAGAATTATGCATCAAACATCCACAACATGCTACAACCATCTGGTCAACCACAAATATGAAGAACACTAACACAACGGAGAAAATCATCAATTCCGTGCACAACGATCAATACGGACCATGAACACAAAAGGCACATGATCTAGAAACATGCACAAGCATCATGAATTACCACCACAACATCCACAACCTCTCAAATTACTAGAATCACATCATCATCATACCGATCTAAAAGAACACTAACTGGAATGACTGTCAACTTGGAAAAACAACTTTTGGAGCTCCAAATCACAAACTGTTGGTATTATGGATGACTTTGTCATGTGTTGCATTGGTTTTATCATTGATGTCAACACTTATCTTTCTAGAGGTCTACATTGTTGATTTGGCACTCTGGTTATATTGGTTAGTTGTTTAACCGACACATTGTGATCCCAACATGGATATTGGCTTATGCATAGTCACTGGTATATGTTTCACCGGAAGCTCGAGAAGTTGATGATGACTTGTTATCATCTAGAGATCATTTATTTATGTCGAAGACATGGATTGGATGTTTATGTTTGGACTAATTGGGTTCACATTTTTACCTTGACCAACAGATAGGTCTAGGTTATGGACCGGTACAAGATATCATGTTCCAAATCAGCACAACACATTTTGGAAATGGTTTATTGATTGGATAATGTGTAAATGTATTGAGGACGACATATTGTATTGCATCAAGACTTATTTTGTAAATGTAATATCTTTAGGGAGCTGACCTAATCATGAGGTCTTACGTTTTGTATAAATAATTGTAAGAGTTATGAGTGTATATGTATGTGAGTGTGTGTGAATATTGAAGATCATTGTGAAGAGCAAAAAATAAGTAGATCCTTGTGTGAATCACATAGATATTATCTGAAGGTTGAAGGAAAGGTTATGAAGTTGTTTGGCACTCATGGTTAGAGCTTAAACTGGTACTGAATCCAACATTGTAGATGCTATATTGAAGCAGTACATTGTTATTGGATTTAACCATCCAATTGTAGTCAAGTGTGACTCCTATTTTGTGATTGAGCAGTGAGCTCTAGGCGGTTGGCCTTTTCTACATGTGCAAACCCCTTATTGTATTCACTTACTATCTGCAGTAGCATCATCTGATTGTGGGTAAGGTTTCCCACTGTGGTTTTTTCCCTTACAGGGTCTCCACATCAATATCTTTGTGTCATGTGTTGTGGATTTGTTTTGCTTTATGTTTCATGCATTAAGTTGTACTGGTAATACTATGATTATTAATTTGTTTTACCGGCACTGTGTTTTAAGTTAAAATAATTTGTTTTGGGTTATAATTGCTTGACAACTGATTCACCCCCCCCCCCCTCAGTTGTCATTCCTAGTTCCTAACAATTGGTATTAGATCCTAGTCCTCTTTTTGTAGAAGCCTAACAGCTTGAGGAGATCCTATGGCAGCAAATATCTTTAGGAAGGATAGTCCCAAACTTGATGGAACTAACTATGGTATATGGAAGATCAGAATGGAAACACATTTGAACTGCATTGGAAGGGATATATGGGATGTTACAAAGAAATCCACCAACCTTGGCTAAAGACTTGGATAATGATTGCAAAGCAAGAGAAGCACTTCTAAGGGCATTATCAGATCAGCAAATCATCAGATTATTAGATAGATCTACTACAAAATCTATTTGGGATAAACTGGAAACATTGAATGAAGGAGATTCCACTGTCAAAATTAGAAAATTGGAATGTTATCAGGTTAGGTATGAAAATTTAAAAATGGAAGAGGATGAAAGAATCTCTGCATTTATGGAAAGAGTTAATGAAATTGTTTTAGGAATATAATATTGTGGAGGATCTTTAAGTGAAGATGAAATTGTATCTAAAGTTTTAAGAGCTTTTCCACCAGCTTATAAAATGAAAGTGACAGTTATTAATGAGTTGAGAATAATGCCTAATATGTCAATATCTAGAGATACTTTGGTTGGAAAACTTTCAGCATTTGAGCTTGAAGAATTTTGTCATATTGCTACAATTAAGACTAATATAGCCTTCAAAGCAGCAGCATCATCATCATCATCATCATCATCTAACAAATTTGATTGGAAAGCACTTTATGCAAAAGAACTTGAAGATATCAAAAGAGAAAATGAAGAACTTGAATAACTTGAAGCACTATTTGCAAGGAAGATGCCTAAAGGCCTAGCAGCAAGTAAGTATGAAGGTAAAACACCTTTCAAATGTTTTAATTGCAATAAAGTTGGTCATATGGCTTCTAGGTGTCCTGATAGACATTCAAGACTAAGGGAGGAGGCAAAAAGAACATATAAACCTAACCCTGAATATCAGAGATACAAATTTAAGAAAAAAAGAGATAAGTCATGTTATTATGCAGATGGTGGTGTTACAAATGACTCTAATGAAGATCCAGTAGATAATGGATGGGCATTTGTTGCAATAAAAGAAGATCAACTGACAACTATTGTCAAACCGGTAGAGAAAGCATTAGCAGAAAAAATTGAAGAAAAGGATGAATGGATCATTGATAGTAGTTGATCGCATCATATGATTAGTGATAAAAGAAAATTCTTATCATTTCGGGAAATTCATGGAGGTCTAGTAATATTTGGAGATGACAAATCATGTTTAATCAAAGGAAGAGGCACTATATCTTTGGATGGTAATCACAATACTGACAATGTTTATTATGTTGAAGGTTTAAAGCATAATATTTTGAGTGTTGGTCATTTAGTGGAAAAAGGATTTCAACTACAATTCAAGAATGGAAAATGCAAAATCATGAACAGAATTGGATTGGAGATTGAAACCGATAATTAGAGTAAAGGTAATATCTTTCATTTGAATACTAGTGATAAGACATGTTTGATTGCTCAGATTGATGAAAGTTGGTTATGGCATAAAAGACACTGTCATGTGAATTTTGATTGCATTGTAAAGATCAGTTCAACCAAGGCAGTAAGGGATTTACTTAAGATTGTGAAACCTCATAATCCGGTATGTAAGGAATGTAAAATGGGAAAGCAAGTTAGAACAACATTTAAGAGCATTTCTGAGAAATCCAATAATATTTTGATTTAATTCATACTGACTTATGTGGTCCAACAAGAACAAGAAGTCTTCATGGTGATAGATACTTTATGCTAATAATATATGATTATTCTAGAATGTGTTGGGTTACTTTTCTCAAGGAGAAATCAGAAGCTTTTCGAAGATTCAAGATATACAAGGCAATGCTAGAGAATGAAACCGGCAATAAAATAAAATGTTTCTCAAGGAGGAGAATTTACATCTAGGGAATTCAATGCATACTATGAAGAGAATGGAATCAAAAGACAACTATCAGCACCTCGGACACCCCTGTAGAATGGAGTTGTGGAAAGAAAGAACAGAACTATACTGGATGCAGCAAGAACCATAACTATGGAAGCAAATCTACCTCATATGTACTAGAGAGAAGCAGTGAATACAATGGTTTATACTTTCAACAAAGTTCACATCAAAGGTGAAACCGGTAAGACCCCTTATGAACTATGGTTCGGTCATATTCCTACTCTTAAATATTTCAGAATATTTGGAAGCAAATTCTATATTAGGAGAGATGATTCTATTGCTAAATTTGATCCTAGAAGTGATGAAGGGATATTTCTTGGTTATTCAACTAGAAGCAAGGCATATAGATGTTATAATAAAAGATTGCAAAAAATCATTGAAAGTACTAATGTGAAGATAGATGAACATTTTAGAGGAGAATCAAGATCTATAGGTTCTAAACCGGTAGTAGAAATGATTATAAATGAACCGACACAAATTGCACCAGAATAGAATTAAGGACCAGTCACACTAGCATCATCAAAAAAATCAACTATGACTGAAGAACAACAGCCTGTAAGTGGAAATTGGAATAAACCCAGGTATATAAGATTGAATCATTCAAAAAATTAGATAATTCGAAAGAAAAATCAAGGTGTTATGACAAGAGGAAGATTGGAAAATGAAGAGGTATGTTTAATTTCTCAAGTTGAACCAACATCAGTTGTTGAAGCATGTCAAGATAATATTGGATAAAAGCAATGGAATATGAATTAGAATAGATTGAAAAGAATGATACTTGGACATTAGTTCCCCGACCTAAAGACAAAAACGTAATTGTAACTAAATGGGTATTTAGAAATAAACTTAATGAAGAAGGTGAAGCAATAAAAACAAAGCAAGATTAGTTTGTAAAGGTTATTCTCAGAAAGAAGGAATTGATTATAATAAAACCTTTGCACTGATAGCTAGAATTAAAGCAGTAAGATTATTTTTTGCATTTATAGCTCACAAGAACTATAAAGTTTATCAGATGGATGTAATGTTAGGTCCTGGAGACAACTGAGAGGGGGGGGTGAATCAGTTGTCAAATAAATTTAAACCAAAACAACTTAACCAACCTTAATGCTTAATATCGGTAAACCAAACTTTATGTCGGTAAACAGTTTATCAGTTAATTGCAGTAATGGTAAAGATTAATACATGAAACAAAAAGATAATGACATCCACAACACATAACACCAATATTTGTATGTGGAAACCCTGTAAGGGGAAAAACCATGGTGGGAAACCTTACCCACAATCAGATGATACTACTACAGATAGTATGTGTATACAAATGGGGTCTACACATGCAGAAAGGCCAAGCGCCTGGAGCTCACTGCTCAAACACAAATAGGAGTCACACTGACTACAATTGGATGGTTAAATCCAATAAGAATGTACTGCTCAAAATAGCATCTTCATATACTGGATTCAATACAGGTGTATTTCTGATATGTCTTCACAAAAAAATTCCTTCAACCTTCAAATGATGTCTACGTGTATATCTTTGCTTATTCTCACATATACCTTCTTATGATTTCTTTTCCCAATCGCGTTTCGATCTTACAAATAAGATCTTACATATATACCATAACCTAAGACCAATTTTAGTAGGTCGGCTCTAAAAGATATTACAATAAAACATTTTACAAATAAATCAATAACTGATGCAATACCTGATACAACATGTCGGCTTAATGCATTTACAACAATAATAAATCATCTCCAAAGTGTGTCGTGTTGATCTGGAATAGATAAGCCTGTCGGTGATTATTCTAAACCTATTTGCCGGTAACAACAAATATGCAAATATGAATGTACCAATGAACAAATCTCCAAGATAAAGTGTCCAAACGATGTCTTCAACATAACCAAGTGTTTTCCATGTCATTCCAAGCACCGATGAAAAATTTATCCTATTGGTGAACTAGATACCAGCGATTGTGCATAAAGTCACCTGCTTGTTGGTGAATATTGCCAGTTCTCCAAAGTGCTAGAGTTGATAAGTGCTAATAGGTGTTGACATCAATGACAAAATCATATCAACATAACCAAAATACCAACAATCTCCACCTTTTGCATTGATGGCAACACAAGATGGAAAAATCATCAAAGTGCCAAAACAGAAATGCCAAATACCAAAAACCAACAATCTCCCAAAAGAGATTATAACCAGAAATCAAAATTCAGATATAGAGAATAATTAATCTCTCCCAAAATAACAATCTCTCCCCCTGAGAGTAACATGTGTTTTCCTTGTGTTTTTCTTTATCAATCTCTCCCCCTTTGACATCAAATGCCAAAGTTACTACAAAACTAGGTTCAAGTACAAAATACCAACCAATTCAGTATACCAACTACTCCCCCTGAGAAGTATCTCTCATCATCAAAGCCGGAGTAAAATATTTTTCTTTTAATTCTATTGGTTGATGACAAACATCAACTGTCTAAGTTTCTACCAAAGGGGGTATGACCCCAAGCTGATCTCTGAGATATTCAAAAGTTTCCTTAGGCAAAGGCTTAGTGAAAATATCTACAATATGTTCTTTAGTATTCACATAAACCAGTTTTACTTCTTTTGCTTCAACATTCTCCTTTAGAAAATTCAATTTAATAGAAACATGTTTAGTTTTAGAATGTAGTACCGGATTCTTAGATATATCAATTGCTGCAGTGTTATCACAATAGATAGTTATAGGTTCCTTGCATTTTACCTTTATGTCCTTCAACATTTGCTTAAGCCATAATACCTGTGTACAGTTAGTTGCTGCTGCAACATATTCTGATTCTGCTATTGATAAAGATGTGCAACTTTGTTTATTACTCAACTAAGAAATTAATCTGCTTCCAAGAAAAAATGCTCTGCCGGTGGTGCTTTTTCTGTCATCCACATCTCCTGCCCAATTCGCATCTATGTATGCACATAATTCAAAGTTTTCATCTCTAGGATACCATAAGCCAAGATTAGTAGTGCCTTGTAAGTACCAGAAAATCCTTTTTACTGTTGATTCATGATTTTCTCTAGGATTACTCTGAAATCTTGAAACAATACATATTGCATTCATAATATCAGGTCTTGTTTGTGTCAAATACAGTAAACCTCCTATCATAGATTTTTACCTAGTCATATTAGTAGGTGTAGATTCATCCCTTAGTGATAATTTGTCATTTGTAGTCATAGTTGTGCTTACCGGTTTAGAGTTTTCCATCCCAAATTTCTTTAGTAACTCCTTCAAGTACTTGGATTGACACAAGAATATACCTTTATCAGTCTGTGAAATCTACAATCCTAAAAAGAATTTTATCTCTCCAATCATAGACATTTCAAATTCTTGTTGCATTTCAATAGAAAAGTCTTTACATAATCCATCTTCACCTCCAAAGATTATATCATCAACAAACACTTCTATAACCAAGATGTCATCATTAGTCACTTTATAGTATAAGTTGTTGTCAGCATTACCTTTAGAAAAACCAATCTTCAAAAGATACTTATCCAATCTTGCATACCAAGCTCTTAAAGCTTGCTTCAACCCATACAAAGCTTTCCTTAACCTACAAACCATATCTTTATTATATGTCAAAGAAAATCCATCAGGTTTCTCAATGTAAACTTCTTCTTCAAGATCTCTATTTATAAATGCACATTTAATATCCATTTGATATACTTTGTAGTTCTTATGTGTTACAAAAGCTAAGAATAATCTGATTGCCTCAATTCTAGCTACCGGTGCAAAGGTTTCATTATAATCAATTCCTTCTTTCTGAGAATATCCCTTACACACTAGTCTTGCTTTATTTCTGATTACCTTACCATCTTCATTAAGTTTGTTTCTAAATACCCATTTTGTTCCAATTACATTTTTGTCTTTAGGTCGGGGAACTAATGTCCATGTGTTATTCTTTTCAATTTGTTCTAATTCTTCTTCCATAGCTTTAATCCAGTATTTATCTTCACATGCCTCATTAATTGATGATGGTTCAATTTGAGAAATAAGACATACTTCTTCATTTTCCAGTCTTCCTCTTGTCATAACTCCTTGATACTTGTTCCCAATTATCTGAATTTTTAGAGGGGTTCAATCTTACATACCGGGGTGTCTTCGTTTGTTGTTGTTCCTTAGTTACAGTGGAGTTTTCAGATGATACTGGTGTAACTAGATCTTTATTTTGTACCGGTGGGTTCAATGTAGGTTCATTTGTCAGGATCTTTGTTGCCGGTTCAGAGTCTATATACCTTGAAGTTCCTCTAAATTATTCATCAATCTTCACATTTATACTCTCAACAATTTTCTACAATATTTTGTTAAAACATCTATATGCTTTGCTCTTAGATGAATAACCAAGAAATATTCCTTCATCAATTCTAGGATCAAATTTGCCAATATACTCATCTCTTCTAATATAGCATTTACTTCCAAATATTCTGAAATATTTAAGAGTAGGTGTAATACCAAACCATAGTTCATGGGGGGTCTTACCAATTTCACCTTTGATATGAACTTTTTTGAATGTATAGACCCTTGTACTCACTACTTCTCTCCAATATACATGTGGTATATTTTCTTCTAATAACATACTTCTAGCTGCATCCAAGATAGTTCTATTTTTCCTTTCTATAACTCCATTTTGTTGTGGTGTTCGGGGTGCTGATAATTGCCTTATGATTCCATTCACTTCACAGAATGCATTAAATCCTTAGATGTAAATTCACCTTCTTGATCTGATCTTAGACATTTGATTTTCTTACCGGTTTCATTTTCTACCATTGCTTTGAATAGTTTGAACTTCCCAAGTGCTTCTGATTTTTCTCTGAGAAAAGTAACCCAACACATTCTAGAATAGTCATCAATGATTAGCATGAAATATCTATCACCTTGTAAGCTTTTAGTTCTAGCTGGACCGCATAAATCAATGTGAATTAGGTCAAGAGCATTATTAGATTTTTCTGGAATACTTTTAAAAGATGCTCTAACTTGTTTTCCAGATTGACATTCCTTACATACCGGATTGTGAGGTTTAACAATCTTAGGTAAATCTCTAACTGCCTTAGTAGTACTGATTTTTACCATGCAATCAAAATTTACATGAAAAAGTCTCTTATGTCATAGCCAACATTCATCAATATGTGCAATCAAGAATGTATTTTCATTGTTATTCAAATGAAAGATATTACCTCTACTTTGATTATCGGTTGCTATTTCCAAACCAGTTATGTTCATAATTTTGCATTTACCATTCTTGAATTGTAACTAAAATCTTTTTTCAACTAATTGACCAACACTCAAAAGATTATGCTTTAAACCTTCTACATAGTAAACATTGTCAGTATTATGTTTACCATCAAGAGATATAGTTCCTTTTCCTTTTATCAAACAAGCTTTATCATCTCCAAATCTTACTAGACCTTCATTATATTCCTGAAAGCTCAAGAATTTACCTTTATCACCAGTCATATGATGTGAACATCCTGAATCAATGATCCATTCATCCTTAACTTCCACTTTAGCTGCCAGGGCCTACACTACCGGTTGAATAGTAGGGATCGCTTGATCTTCTATTATAGCAATAAAGACCCATCCATTGTCTATCGGATCCTCATCAGAATCATCAATGACTCCTTTATCAACAAGATAACAAGATTTATCTTTATTCTTCTTAAATCTGTATCTCTGATATTCAGGGTTAGGCTTGTATATTCTTCTAGCTTCTTCTCTTAATCTAGCATGTCTATCAGGGTATCTTGAAACCATATGACCAATCTTATTACAATTAAAAAATTTAAAGGGTGCTTTACCTTCATACTTACTTCCAACTAGACCTTTAGGCATTTTCCTTGCAAATAGTGCTTCAAGTTCTTCAAGTTCTTCTTTTTCTCTCCTGCTTTCTTCAAGTTCTCTTGCATAAAAGGCTTTCCAGTCAAATTTATCAAATGATGGTGCAGATGATGTTGATGCCTTAAAAGCTAAATTTGTCTTTATAGTAGTAACAGGACCAAATTCCTCAATTTCAAAAGCTGGAAGTTTTCCAATCAATGTATCCCTAGTTACTGATGTATTAGGCATTGTTTTTAACTCATTTATAGCAGTAACTTTCATTTTGTATGTCGGTGGAAATCCTCTTAAAACTTTTGAAACAATTTCATCTTCACTTAAGGTTCCTCCACAACATTTAATACCCAAAACAATTTCATTTACTCTTTCCATAAAAGCAGAAATCCTTTCATCTTCTTCCATTTTCAGATTTTCATACCTAACCCGGAAGCTTTCAAGTTTTGCAATTTTGACTATGGAATCTCCTTCATTCAGTGTTTCAAAATGATCCCAAATAGCTTTAGCAGTAGACCTATCTGATAATCCCATGATTTTTTGATCTGATAATGCGCTCAGAAGTGCTTCTCTTGCCTTGCAATAATTCTCTTCATCTTTGGTCAGATTAGGTGGATTAGGCTGACTTTGAGTAGGAGAAATATTGCCATTCTTTGTAACATCCCAGATTTCCTTCCCAATGCAATTTAGATGTGTCTCCATTCTGATCTTTCATATCCCATAGTTGGTTCCATCAAGTTTAGGATTGTCCTTCCTGAAATAGTTAGTAGACATTGGATCTCCTCAAGTTGTTAAACTTCTGCAAAAAGAAGACGAAGCTCTTATACCAATTGTTAGGTCCCAGAGACAACTGAGAGGGGGGGGTGAATCAGTTGTCAAATAAATTTAAACTAAAACAACTTAACCAACCTTAATGCTTAATACTGGTAAACCAAACTATATGCCAGTAGATAATTTATTAGTTAATTGCAGTACCGGTAAAGATTAATGCATGAAATAGAAAGACAATGACATCCACAACACATAACACCAATATTTGTACGTGGAAACCCTGTAAGAGGAAAAACCACAGTGGGAAACCTTAGCCACAATCAGATGATACTACTATAGATAGTATGTGTATACAAATGGGGTTTGCACATGCAGAAAGGCCAAGCACCTAGAGCTCACTACTCAAACACAAATAGGAGTCACACTGACTACAATTGGATGGTTAAATCCAATAAGAATGTACTGCTCAAAATAGCATCTTCATATGTTGGATTCAGTATCAATGTAGTTCTCATATGCCTTCACAAAAACCTTCCTTCAACCTTCAAATGATGTTTGCGTGTATAGCTCTACTTATTCTCACATATACCTTCTTATGATTTCTTTTCCCAATCATGTTTTGATCTTACAAATAAGATCTTACATATATACCATAACCTAAGACCAATTTTAGTAGGTCGGCTCTAAAAGATATTACAATAAAACATTTTACAAATAAATCAATAACCAATGCAATACCCGATACAACATGTCGGCTTAATGCATTTACAACAATAATAAATCATCTCCAAAGTGTGTCGTGTTGATCTGGAATAGATAAGTCTATCGGTGATTATTCTGGACCTATTTGTTGGTAACAACAAATATGCAAATATGAATGTACCAATGAATAAACCTCCAAGATAAAGTGTCCAAATGATGTCTTTAAAGTGTCCAAATGATGTCTTCGACATAACCAAGTGTTTTCCATGTCATTCCAAGTGTCGCTGAACAATATATCCTTCCGGTGAACCAGATACCGGTGACTATGCATAAAGTCACTTGCTTGTCGTTGAACATTGCCAGTTCTCCAAAGTGTTAGAGTTGATAAGTGTTAATAGGTGTTGACATCAATGACAAAACCATATCAACATAACCAAAATACCAACATGTAAAATATGCATTTTTGAATGGAGAAGAAGGGTTATGTAAAGACTTTGCTAACAAGATGCAGGAAGAATTTGAAATGTCCATGATTGAACAGATAAAAAAAATTCTAGGTTTGCAAATTCCTCAAACAGATAAAGGTATATTCATATGTCAAAAAAAATACTTTAAGGAACTTTTGAAGAAATTTGGAATGGAAAACTCCAAACAGGTAAGAACTCCTATGACTACAACTGATAAATTGATATCAAAGGATGATTCAACTCCTATAAATTTGATAAGGTACAAATCTATGATTGGAGGGTTATTGTATTTGACACAAACCAGACCTGATATAATGAATGCAATGTGTATTGTTTCAATATTTCAAAGAAATCCTAAAGAAAATCATGAAAGGGCAGTAGAAAGGATTTTTTGGTACCTAAAAGGCACAACAAATCTCGGTTTATGGTATCCTAAGGATGACAATTTTGAGTTATGTGCATATACAGATGCAAATTGAGTAGGAGATGTGGATGACAGAAAGAGTACCACTGGCGGTGCATTCTTTCTTGGAAGAAGATTAATTTCATGGATCAACAAGAAGCAGACTTGTTATCATCTGGAGATCATTTGGTTATGTTGAATACATGGATTGGGTGTTTACATTTGGTGTTTTTCTTATTGGACTAATCGGGTTCACATATTTGCCTTGACCGGCAGATAGGTCTAGGTTATGGACCGGTACAAGATATCATGTTTCAGATCAACACGACACGTTTTGGAAATGGTTTAGTGATTGGATAATGTGTATGAAATGCATCAGACTGATGCATACCAATGCACCTTAGTTATTATTAGGAGGGGAAATCACACCTATCTTCTCTTTGAGATACTCAAAAGTATCCATAGGCAAAGGCTTTGTGAAAATGTCTACAATTTGTTCCTTTGTAGGAATATGCTCCAATCTGAGTTCCTTCTCATTTACCTTGTCTCTCAAAAAGTGAAACTTGATTGATATATGATTAGTCTTAGAATGCAACACTAAATTCTTAGAAATGTTAATTGCACTTGAATTATAACATTAGATAGCAATAGGCCTAGCATACATTACTCTAATATCCTTCAACATCTACTTCATCCACACAACCTGAGTACAATTGTTAGCAATAAAAATATACTTTGTCTCTACAGTAGATAAAGAAATATAATTATGTTTTTTACTCAACCATGAAACTGATCTCTTTCCTAAGAAAAATGAACCACCACTAGTACTCTTCTTTGTCATCAACATCACCTACCCAATCAGCATCAATAAAAACACTCAAAGTAATCATCATCTTAGGATACCTTAAGCCAAAATCAATAGTTCCTTTCAAATATCTGAAAATTCTTTTAACAGCTACAACATGAGATTCCTTGGGATCAACTTGAAATATAGAAATAAGACAAACAACATTCATGATATCCGGTCTAGTCCGAGTCAACTATAGCAATCCACCAATCATATATTTGTATCTACTTTGATTTGATTTAGGGGAATCGTCATCCTTGTTATAAGTGTGGTTGTCGTTGCACCAAAATATTGACCTAATAATGCCCGATACAACCACTAGACTTATAGAATCCACAAGAAGTGGTTAATCTATGTCATAAACCCGAGCATTGCATTATACAACACAAGGAAACCAAGGGCGCCCACCTTGCCATAATCCCCCAGTGCAAGCAAGGGGTTTGAATCTATGACCAAGCTCTAATACCACTTATTACAAGTGTAGTTGTTATTGCACTAAAAGATCGACCTATTATGCCTCATACAACAACTAGAATTATAGAATCCATAGGAGATGGTTAAGCCATGTCACAAACCCAAGCGCTATGCTACACAACACAAGGAGACCATGGGCGCATACCATGCAACAATTTTGTTACAAGTACGGTTGTCATTGCACCAAAAGATCGACCTTTGAATGCCTGATACAACCACTAGAGTAATAGAATCCACAGGAGGAGGTTAAACCATGTCACAAACCCAAGTGTTGCGCTACATGACACAAGGAGACCAAGGGTACACACCTTGCAACAATCCCCCCTAGTGCAAGCGAGGGGTTTGAACTTGTGACCAAGCTCTGATACCACACTTTGATACTAACTGATGAAATGGCTTTGATAAATGGCAAACAACTAATAGGGGGGTGAATCGGCTGTCTCACAAACTTACTCAAATCAAACTTATTCTCAAATTTAATTATTCAACATGAAAGCATGAATCAACAACACAACAAGAACACACATAACACAAAGATTTTTTACATGGAAAACTCAGCCAAGGGAAAAACCATAGGGGAACCTACCCACAATATGATGATACTCTATTAGAATTATATGAAATTTTATAATGGGGAATGCACATGCATTCAAGCACACTGCCTACATATCACTACTCAAAAACAACAAGGGCTACAACCCTGGGGAAGACTCACTGTCTTACAAACAAATTCAAATCACATCTGGAAGATCATGAACTAAATAAATAGCATCTCCTAATTCCTGGTTACAGTTCCAGTTAATCACATAACAACTTCTTCTAACACTTCTTCTCTACCTTCAAAATATGTATACATTCAATGCACATACATTTTAATTCTCATCCATATACTTACACATTTATAAATATATTACATTTATTTATACATGACATCAACCTCATTAAGGTTATCTTAGCATACTTCACCTAATTACAAAAATATAAACACACACACTAAAAAAAAAAATGTGGACCAAGCAATGTCAGCCAAGACATAGCACAGACCCATAACACATGTCTGAAATAAGAAACACCTCTTAGAATTATGCATCAAACATCCGCAACGCGCTACAACCATCCGGTCGGTGACAAATATGAAGAACACTAGCACACCAAATAAAATCATCAATTACATGCACAATGATCAATGTAGACCACCAACACAAAAGGCACACAATCCAAAAATATCCACAAGCATCATGAATTACCACTGCAACATCCACAAGAACTCAAATTATTAGAATCACATCATCATCATACCAAACTTTAAGAACACTAACTAGAATGATTTTCAACCTGGAAAAACAACTTGCAGAGCTCCAAATTATGAACCACTTAAGTTGAAGATACACATAAATATCCCAAACATTACTCCAAATTTGCAAAACATGATATTACAATGAGGAGTAATACGGATCAAAATACTGAATACTCTAACATCATTGACCAGCAGGAAAACTAGCCACAACATAGATACCTATAACTCACTCAAATCTTTATGCATACCTCTAAAAATTACACTGATTCATCTAAACACAATCCTCTACAAACCCTTTAATCCATAAACTTTGATCATCAATATGCAAAACTAATCATCATACTGAACTTCATTGCATCAATGTCACAGACAAAGAAATATGTTGACATCAATGACAACACATCTCTCAGATATCTCTCAAGCACATATTTGTAGCATACTTGAACAACTTCTTCAACAATTCTTTGACATACTTAGACTGAGAAATGAAAAATCCTTTATAGTTTTGATTAACTTGCAATCCAAGGAAAAAATTCAACTCACCAATCATGGACATCTCAAATTATTTCTACATCTCAACAATAAATTTTTTGCACATATCGTCATTTCCTCGAAAGATCATATCATCAACATACACTCACAATCAAAATTTTACCTAATTTTGTCTTGAAGTACAAGTTATTGTCCATTGAACCCTTCTGAAATCCTTGATTGGTTAGATACTTGTCTAACCTCTCATACCAATCTCTAGAAGATTGTTTCAATCCATATAAAGCCTTTTTTAATTTACAAACAATGTTTGGATCATCCTTCAACTTGAATCCTTTTGGTTGTTCAATGCAAACTTCTTTTAATTCTCCATTTAGAAATGTTGATTTCACATCCATCTGATAAACCTTAAAATCTTTGAATGTTGCAAATGCCAACAACATCCAAATTGCCTACATTCTTGTAACTAAGGCATAAGTTTCACCAGATTCAATGCCTTCAATTTGAGTATATCCTTTGCAAACAAACCTTGCTTTATTCCTTAATACCTTTCCATCTTCATCCAGCTTGTTCCAGGATACCCATATATTACCGATTACATTCTTGTCTTCCGGTCTACTGACTAATTCTCATGTCTGATTTTTCTCAATCTGATCTAGTTCCTCTTTTATTTCCTTCATCTAGTTCTGATCTTTGCAAGCTTCTTCTACTATCTTTGGCTCAGTTTCAGATAGCAAACACAACAAGACCTATTCTTGTGCGGCTTTTCTTTTTTGTGATAACTCCTTTTCTCTTGTCTCTGATGATCTGTTCTTCTGAGTGATTCTTCTTGAAATACCTTGGAGTCTTGGCTGTAGATGTCAGAGCATCTTGATCATTATTTTCTTCACTCCTAGTTTCTTCCTTCTTTTCCTTTTCTATGGACTCATCTGAGTCATATCCTGCTGCAATTTTTTAATCTTTTGAAGTATTCTTATCAACATTTACACTTGTACTTTCAACAATTTTATTTAATCTTTTTTTAAAACATTGATATGTCTTTCTCTTTATTGAGTAACCTAGGAATATGCCTTCATCTGCTCTAGTGTCAAACTTTCCAAGATTATCTTCATCTCTCCTAATATAGCACTTGCTTCCAAAAACTTTGAAATATTTTACTGTCAAATTTTTACCATACCATGGTTCATAAGATGTCTTGTCATACTTCCTTAGATACAGAATTATATTAAGTGTGTACGTTGTTGTATGAATTTCTTCTTTCCAATAGAATCCAGGTAACTTTGCACCTTTTATCATGGTTCTAGTTGCTTCTTGTATACTCTAGTTCATTATTTCTACTAAACCATTCTACTGAGGTGTCCAGGGGGTTGATAACTATCTTTTGATGCCATTCTTTTCACAAAAGTCATTGAACTCATTCGAGATTAATTCTCCTCCTATGTCAAACCTTAAACACTTGATTTTCCTGTCAACTTCATTCTCAACTTTTTCCTTGAATATCTTAAAATTTTCTAATGCTTCAGATTTTTCTCAAAGAAATGCAACCCAAGTTATTCTAGAATAATCATCAATTAGTAACATGAAATACCTCTCACCTTGCAGGCTTCTTGTCTATGTTGGACCACAAAGATCTATATGAACCAAATCTAGTAATCCGGTGGATGAGTACTACTTTCCTCTGAATGTGCTTCTAGTTTTCTTTCCTATTTGACATTCCTTGTAGATATTGTTCTTCAGTTTAGACAATCTACGTAAATCTCTTACTAAAATATTTGAACTGATTTGTACCAAGTTATCAAAGTTGACATGGCACATCCTTCGGTGCCATTTCGAGTTGTCATCAAGTTGGGATATCAAGAAATATTTTGTAGCTCCTTCTAACTGGACATGTTTCCATTTTTCCTTCTTCCAACTATAATAACCAATCCATAATCCTTCTAGATCTCACATCCATTATCTTAAAAGATGACATTGTATCCATTTTCGCACATATGTCTGATACTTAAGAGATTATGATGCAAAGCATTCACATAATAAACATTGTTAGTGATATGCCTACCATCAAAGGTAATTGAACCAATACCAACGATTTGTGTTGTCTAATCATCTCCAAATCTAATTGAACCTCCATCATACCTTTCAAGTTTTTTGAACTTACTTTTATCACTAGTCATGTGATTTGAGCATCCACTATCAATCAACCATTCATTATTATCTCTTCTATCATGAAATGTGTTAGCAATAGTCTTAGAGATATCACTCTTAGGAACATCCTTTTCTACCAAAAACAAAGAATCACCACCCTCATAGTAGTATTCATCATCTGAGATACCAGCATCATCCTTAACATAATATGCCTTCTTATTGAGCTTTCCCCTTTTTTCTTTAAACTTTTGTCTATTTTCCTTTTCAGGACATCTAGTTGCAATATGACAAATCTTACCACATCTAAAACATTTAAAGGGTACCTTTGTATTTACTAGTGTCTTTCTTCAACTTCCTTGCAAAGTTTGCTTCTATCTCATCCAGGCTTTCTTCATCATCTAGACTATCTTCAGATGTCTTGAATGCGGTTTTTGACTTGTCTTTGTCCTTTCAAAATTTCCTTCAAATATAGTTAGGGTACCAAATAGTTTCTCTTTGGTGAACTTCTTTGGGTCATAAGTTTCTTCAATTGCAGAGATCTTGTCACTGTATCTTACCGATAATGTCATCGGAATCTTGTCAATCACATCTTCATCACTCAAAGTGCCTCTGAGTTCTTTGATCTCATTCACTATAGTATCAACCTTCTCAAAATAGCTCACAATATCCTCTCCTTCTTCTATCCTTAGATTTATGTATCTTCTCTTAGCAGTTAACCACTTTGTCAGCTTGACTCTCTCATTCCATTCATAGATGTATTTTAACTTCTACCAGAATTCATGAGCAATATTCAAAGAGATAACCTTAGCCAATCTAGTTTTTGATAATGCACTAATTATAACATACCTTTCTTTTTCATTTTTCTTCATAAGCTTAAATCTCATCTGGAGTATTGAGTCCATTCATCGGTAGAACATACTTATTCTCCACATGCTTCCAAGTATTGTAACCTATAGAAACCAAATAACCTCTCATCTTCACTTTCTAGAAACTATAATCAGATCCTTCAAAGATAGGAATGGATAACTTGTGTGCCATCAGATCAAGATCTACCTCAAGCAGTTAAGCTCTATTTTAAGGAACCACAGCTCTAATACTAATTGTTCAATATCCAAGAAACTAAGAGGGGGGGTGAAACAGTTCACAACAAATTTAACAATTTTAACCTTAATGCATAGATTTAAAATATTAAGCAGAATTAACAGAATTAGGAAACGCATGCAGAATTCAAATTAAACACAAGAAACACCAGAATTTATGTGGGAAACCGAAGAAGGGAAAAACCCTAAAGAATGCTAATTTTCAATATATAAACACCGATTAAGGTGATTTTTACAATGGGTGGCTCAATGCTAGTGGGCTCAATGTCCTGAAAGACTCACTGCCAATATACTCACTACAGATGGGCTTACTGCCTTAAAGGCTCACTGTCGAAGAAGAAAGAAAGACAAAGAGAATCCACCACAAGAAAAACATATTATGTACTATTGGAACTGATTTTGGTAAATATCCCACACAATCAATGGATTCCTTTAATCTCGCATGTCTTCAACACAAAAATCTATATATGAAATCATCGAATCAAGTTCCTATATATACTCTCCAGAAATTATAATTTTTAATGTCAGTTGAGACAGAGATCTAAAATAGGTCTCCACTAAACATTCTAGTGGTGGTAAGGAATGAAAAGAGAGCCATATCACACCATTCCTTATCGAACGCATCAACATGCTACATACATCACCAAAGACAAACCTAAAATGCATCCGCACACTATGCAGTCTAAATGTCTAGTCTAAGGCCTCGAGCTCTGGAACACTCCGGACCCAACAATAATATAGAGAAACTGATGGACTTGAAAATAACTAAGAGGGGGGGGGGGTGTGAATCAGTGACACCAAATAAAATACTACTTCAAACACTAACCGATAGATGAACTTAATAAAGCTTTTAAACACAATGCATGCAATCCATAAAGATATAACAACATCCACAAAAAGTAAAGCATCCACCATAAAAAAACAAGTGTTTATACGTTGAAAACCCAAATAGGTAAAAACCACGGTGAGATGAGACTCACAAGTTAACTATCTACAGTAATAGATAACTGAGTGGTTAAGGTCTACAAAGTGCTCTGCTACGAGAAAATCTTGTTAGAGATCCCAAAGCTTGATTAGAAGCTTATACCCTATTAAGAGTAGTACCCTATTAGGAGTAACCTTGCTGGAGGATTTAAAAATCCAAACTAATGGATCACCCTGTTAGAGGATTTATACATTGAAGCTTGTTAGAGCTTACCCGGTTAAGGGATTTGACTCAGTTGTAATGGATAGGAAACAACAAGAATGATTTGATCTATTCTAAGTAGCACAATACTTGCTTGATCAGATCCTTCTAAGTACATTCAACATTGCTCTTCAAAAATATTTCACTCTTCACGTATACCATCAGTTATTCAATTTTTAGTTTTACAAAGATGTCGATATATATAGACATTCAGATTTCATGTTGTCTTTAGGAAATCATAACCCAATTTCCTAGGAGCAATGTATCTGGACAAGTGACCATAACTCATCATAAAAATTACCGCCAAGTAGTCGGTGCTAGTAACTCATCACAAAAATTATCACCAAGTAGTCAATGCTGGTAACTCATCACAAAAATTACTGCCAAGTAGTTGGTGTTGGTAACTCATCACAAAAATCAACAAATACCGGTTGGAACAATCAAATACCAGTTTGAATAAAACATATGAACTATTGTCCTTGAGTCTCTGCTTGATCTCCATCTTTATCTTCACTTTGATGCTGACTTAGTATAACCATAGGTTGTCTCTTATGCACATATCGGTTGACACAAAGTACTGGTTAGAGATAAACCTCTAACATATCGATTAACAGTGTAAATAATTGAAGTTACACCGGTATTCAATACAATCATATGTGTGTGTGAGAGTGTTTCATCAATGACAACAAGTGATGAATACATTACAATCATCATCAAGCCAACAATCTCCCCCTTTGGCATTGATGGCAACACTTAGAAAATTTTACAGTGATACCGCTAAGTGTGCATACATAACAAATTTACACATATACTCATACTCCCCCTTAATGTATTCATAAGTACAAAAATTTTAAAACACACATACATATTTCTACTCCCCCTTTGACAGCAATGCCAAATTGAAAAAGAAAAAATATATATATATATAGAAAATTTGTAACACAGAGTTTAGCATATACAGCAGTAACAATTCAAGCATAAGCAATTCTCATGAAAATAATATTATAGCATGTCTTCAATTGTGACAAAGAGTTTGTCCACGACTCCAAAACGTTCTCGATATACTCGAATGTAAACATCAGCTATGAATGGAATTCTTCCATTGAGTCTAGGGTGCAGGTTTTAGGGGTCGCTAAAATAGCTTTTGCATTGGAGTAGGCTCTCTGTAATATGTCTACTTGTGATGTGAAAAGACTCTTGAGTTCCTTTAGAGACTAGTGTCTCTTAGCCTTCTCATTATCATATATATGTAGTTTGTTATGCAAATCATCTATAGATTTGTTAAATGCAAGTATAGAGTCCTAGAGTGGGACATATGCCTTGCATATCCTTTCTAGCTCTTGCTCTGTTTCTATTTGTCTTTTCAAAATCCTTATTGTGTGACAGAGCCATTTTCCCACTATCAATATCCTTTGCCAGTTTGTCTCCATACTTCTTCTTGTGACTCTTTTCAACATACAGTTGAGCAGCATCTTCTAGTGACTTGATGTGATCGGATGCATCTGCAACTAACTGACCAAGTTTGCTAATGGGTGTAGAAAGATGTTCTATAGTTGTTTCCAGTAGTAAACCAGACAAAATTTCTACTGCAGTCTAAATTGTTTTTGCCTCAACCCTTTGCTCTTTTAGTCTCTTCTTATGTGCTCTAGATTGCATAACATCAGCAATATTCATCATTTCTGATGCGCTCAAAGTGTTCATATCAATAGGTCCTGAAATACTTAAAGAATCATCATCATCTTCAAGTTGTTTTTGTTTTGTCGATTCAGGGGATACAACCTTAATGATAGCTTTCTCTGTATTCTGCTCTATTGTTATTTCAAGTGACTATGTGGCGGCACTTTCAGTAGTCTCCTTCTGAATTACTTGAATGATCGGTGGAGATTGGGGTTTCTCCAATTGTTTGGTTGCCGGTGGATTGACCACTTTTAGTTGAGTAGTCGGTTGCTCAACTAGTGTATCCTGTACATTTGTGATAGTTGGGGGCTCCATATCTAGTACAGTGTTGTCTCTAGATAAGTCCACTATGTTCTGATCATCATCAACAAGAATAATGGAATCATCCTTCTTCTTGAGTGGATAGACCTCATCAGGTTGAATAATTTCCTCTTCATCCATTTCTGGTAGAGTAACATCATCAGTAGCATTACCCTTATTATTAGAATGGATGAGTTCTTCCCTCTTTTTGATTGCACGGGCTATCTGATGTGTCTCGGACTCAATACTTTCCCTTTTTCCATTAATAAGTTTCAATCTTCTTGATTTAAAAGAAAAATTTACTTTGTACTGATCAACTAAGGTATTGATTTCATCTGTAGATAGGTTAGGAAAATATTATACAAATATTTCATCAATAATTTTTTTCCAATTGAACAACTTCCTCCCATTTGACTAAAAGAATATTATACAAAGAGATTGAAATATCCTTTTCCAAGTCATGCATAAATCTATTGCAATGACCCAAATAAGTGATTACCTATTGGATGACTTGCTTCTGCTCATCTTCAGTGAAAGAATCAAAATATTCTTTGACATTGTCAAACCTATTCCTCCCTAGTGTCTTCAATGTTCTCTCAAAAACTGTGTCAGGTTTGTAAGTAGATATATCAATAGGTGTAGTTGCCTTTGGCACTACCTTTACCTTCTTGGATGTTTTGTTGGTTGCCTTTACCTTCTTTGGTTCTTTATCAGAATCTGATCCCTCAGACTCTGGTTGCAAAATCAATTTCCTGCCTCTCTTCTTTGTCTCTTTCTTAAGGTATAATTTGGGTTTTGGTTCCTTTTTGGTTAGGACACTCCTGGTAACCCTAGTACTCTTTGTTTCTGGAGGTGCTTCATCAGACTTTTTATTCTTTCATTTTGAATTTTTAGCAGGTGTAGTTCTGGTTTGTTCAGGTGCCTATTGGACTACCACAATGTCCAATTTTGCCTGCTTCTTGTATATAGGTGATGCTAATAGGGTATTAGCATAACCAACAAGTAATTCATGGTTCACCTCATAACTCATATCTTCCATTTCTTCTTCTCTAGGGTCAATTGCTTGCATTAAGTAAAAGTTAGTGGTAACTGTGAAGATTATGTCCTTCTTAAAGTGTTTTACCACATCTTTCGGTAGCCTCATTCTCATACTCATCTTCTTTTGGAACTCATTGAAATACCTGTTCAGGGCAGCATGGAAAGTATTATTTACAACCTCGATGTTGTTCTTAATTTGTGCAAAGACCGGTGAGTCCTTTGACCACTCAATGTCTCCAATTCCTGGTAGAAAGTTTTGAAAGTAAAAGAATAGATCAACTAATAGTTAACCATACTTGAATTTTAGACTACTATCCTTCTTGATAGATTGCAAATTCAAAAATATTTGTCTTCTAATAGCTTCACAGAGATCATATTCTGCATTATCAACAATCATTCTGTGAGCTATGTGAACTGCTGCGGATGAAACACTATTGAGTCTACTGGAGTAAAATACTTGGTAGCCTACCACTATTGCTGCTAGTTTTACTGCAGGGTCCTTAATATTGTTGACAGAAAAGGAACGCCTATCAAAAGTAGAACTGGTTAAGTTGAAGACAATATCCTTAGAAATTCTCCTTAGCTTAGGTACTTCACCGGTTGAGAAATAGCCAGTCACAACCTGAATGGCTTCCTTTGTAATTGTGTGAGTCCTTTCTAAGTACATGTTTTCTCCATGAACTCTACTCAAAATTATTCTAATATGTGCTTCTTCAAAATCTTCAAGAAAATAAGAGGCATTATGAAAACCCTTTTCGAAAACCCTAACATGATGTGTCTTAATTTTACCGTCCTCATCACAAAGTGATTTCAACTGTATGTAGATGTATAGAGACCCTAAGTCTTCTAACTTGCAGTAAATATAACCGGACAAATCACCTTTCACCAAAACTCCGCTTGGGGCTTGTGATAATGCATTATATGACATAATTTATTCTTCCTTTGCAGCTTCCATAGGCTCGGAAGTGATCATCAACCTCTCTACATACTTTGAATTAGATGCCATTCTAGATAAGCAAGATTCGAGGTAGTATGTTCAAAGAAATACCTTGTTCCATGCACGTTGCCCCGTTTACTGATTGAAACGCCCAAGTGCACACTAGTTTGACTTTCTATAACCTTCAATTCAGCTCAATTTCTCAAATCACGAAACAATTCGATAAATATCAATAAGACAATCTTTACTTAGCTCTGCAATTGCCTCAAATTTCTTTCTCGAATAAGCTAGGGTAAAAAGAAACAAAGTAAAACTCACTTTTATCCTTTTTACCTACTGCAATAAATGCTCGCCCATTAGGGTTACAAACCCTAATTTCATCACTCAAGTGGAAAACCAGTTGATAACACTTTGACAAAAAGTTACCAAAATTTCATGATTCAAAATTCTTTCTCGCTCATTTTTCACAAGGGGTTCAGAGATGTTTTACCGTTAAGCTCCCCTTAGCCATATTAAAAAGGCTTAAGTCACTGGTGCAGGGTTCTCTTCACTGGGTGAAGGAAAAATTTCTTCTTCAGGTGTCTCATTCTTTTTCTTCTTCTAACTTCGATTCATTTCCTCTTTGGTTTCTTCAACATTAACTTTTTGCTTTCCTTTCTGATCCTCAGAAGAGTTGACCGGTTTGTTGTTTCTGGATCTACAAAAAATTTCTAAGTGCCCCGGTTTATTACAGTGATAATAGGCCATACCAGATCATCTCCAAGGTCCTACATTTCCTCTTCCTGTTCTTTTTCTGCAATTCATAGCCACATGACCAAAGTTATTACAGAAGGTGCAAATAACATTTGTTACCTTTTCCATCTCAAATGGACTAAACCGGTTGTCGTAGGATCTTTGCCAGTTCAAATTTACCTGGTTATCAAATTTCCTTATCCAGTTACCATTTGGTCTTGTATGCATGTGTGGCATGAGATTGTTTGCTCCATATCTACACTCAGTAGATCTATGTCCATACATTCCACATGTGAAACAATGACCTTCAAATTTATTGAACACATAACTAGTATTTGTATTGTAGTTTGCATTTTTGTTAGGTTTGTCCCTACAAACATTTGCACTGTGACCATGTTTATGGAAAATGAAGCATACAGGTTTAAAGACCTTCTTACCGGTAGGCTTATTGATCTTGGGAGCAGCTTTGTTCTTAGGTTTGTTGCTCTTTGTACCAGAGGATTCACCTTTTTGAGTTCTGTGAAAACCAAGTCCAAAGATATCACCCTTCATCCTTTGTGATTGAATTTGTTCTTCCAGAATGATAGAACTTTTGATGAACTTCTCCAACATCTCATTGGCTTCAGTAAGCTATTTGATGAGATCTTCGTTACATTTAGACAAGTTCTCTTTCAAAGATGATGCAAGCTCAAGATCTAGCTATAGGTTCTCCTTTTCTTCTCTTTCAGCAATCAAATTCTCATGCATATTGTCTTTTTCCCGTTTGATCTTTGTAATCTCTTGATCTCTTTCTCTGATAAGATCTTCAGCAGCTCTTCTGGCTTCCATTCCTAACTCATGCAGATAGCGAGACCTTCTAGATCTCTCCTCAAATTAAGTTTCTCACCATTTAACTTTTTAACTTCCTCTACTAAAGCATCAATATTAGCTTCATCTAGAGAACTATTATCAGATATCTCTAATAGTTCTTCAGTTAGCTCTCTCCTTTTGACTTGAGAAGCTTTTAGTTTGACCCGTAGGTTTTCAAGCTCATTTTTACTAGCTTCTAGTTCTCTAGCCATCTCAAAGTAGCTTATGTCCCCCATGCTGGTTTCAAGGCTCCCTTTTAAGTGGTTAGGATTCAAAGAAGTTTGGCTCGGATACCAATTGATGGACTTGAAAAGAACTGAGAGGGGGGGTTAATCAGTGACACCAAATAAAATACTCCTTCAAACACTAGCCGGTAGATGAACATAACAAAGCTTTTAAACACAATGCATGCAATCCATAAAGATATAACAACATCCACAAAAAGTAAAGCATCCACCATAACACAAGTGTTTATATGTGGAAAACCCAAATAGGTAAAAATTACGGTGAGATGAGACTCACAAGTTAACTATCTGGAGTAATAGATAACTGACAAGTTAAGGTCTACAAAGTGCTCTGCTAGGAGCGAATCTTATTAGAGATCCCAAATCTTGATTAGAAGCTTATACCCTGTTAAGAGTAGTACCCTATTAGGAGTAACCTTGCTGGAGGATTTAAGAATCCAAACTAATGGATCACCATGTTAGAGAATTTATACATTGAAGCTTGTTAGAACTTACCTGGTTAAGGGATTTGACTCTGTTGTAATGGTTAGAAAACAACAAGAATGATTTGATATGTTCTGAGTACCACAATAATTTCTTGATCAGATCCTTCTAAGTACATTCAACATTTCTCTTCAAAAAGATTTCACTCTTCATGCATACCATCAGTTAATCACTTTTTAGTTTTATAGAGATGTCGATATATATAGACATTTAGATTTTATGTTGGCTTTAGGAAATCATAACACAATTTCCTAGGAGCAATGTATCTGGACAAGTGACCATAACTCGTCACAAAAATTACCGCCAAGTAGTTGGTGCTGCTAACTCATCACAAAAATCAACAAATACCGGTTGGAACAATCAATACCGGTTTGAATAAAACATATGAACCATTGTCCTTGAGTCTTTGCTTGATCTCCATCTTGATCTTCATTTTGATTCCGACTTAGTATAACCATAGGTTGTCTCTTATGCACATACCAGTTGACACAAAGTACCGGTTAATAGTGTAAACAATTGAAGTTACACTGGTAGTCAATACAATAATATGTGTGTGTGAGAGTGTTTCATCAATGATAACAAGTGATGAATACATTACAATCATCATCAAGCCAATAGAAACATCTTCCAAGATACCAAACGCATCCGATGAAATCAGAAAACCTTCAAGCACACAATATACCTAAATCGAACACTCCTCATCATACCACATCTGGACTTAATCGAGACCAAAAGATTTGACATCAATAACAACACATCATGCAATGTTGACATCCTTATAAAGGATTAATGAAACCCTAGGTGCAAACCCTCATGCTAAAGATAGGAAAACTAAAGCAATGCAAAGTAGGAGCTAAATTAAACTCAACTACATCTAGAAGCAAATCTAGGAAAGAAAACTCTAGATAATAAAAGCAACTAAGTTTAAGTTAAGTGAAAAAGAAATTAAATGACATAATTAATAAATAATTATATAATTATCCTAGAATTACTCCAATAGGGATAGTCTATTTATAAATTCCTTTTCTATAGGTCTAACTCCAGAACTTAGGAAAAATTATTCTTCAATTGATAAGATAGAAAAGTTAGGGAAAAGAGAAAAGATAAAATATGAGAAACTAAATGATTGAAAATAAACACGTAAGGCTCAATTATCTAGGTGATTTGAGTAGTCCCTATAAGGAATTGGTACATTTGGGGTTGAATTCTGACAGTAATTCATTGGATTTTCAACTGCATTTCATCGAACAACCGACAAAAAATATCATCGAAAACTTGTCATCGAATGTTTCAACATTATGCGAGGCTGTCAAAATTCTGATGGATACCAGGACACCTCCGACGGTGAACGTGACCGCCATTTTGACGAGCCAATGTCGTTAGGCATATAGCATGCCCATCAGACGTGTTAGTCTTTCCTGTCAGAATTCAGATGGTATTCTGCCACCCATCTGACGAGCTAATGCCATTGGGCATATAGCACATTCGTCGAACGTGTCAATATTTACTGTAAGAATTCCAACAGTCTTCTGTCACCCATCTGATGAGCCAATGTTGTCGGGTATATAGCACGCTCGTCGGATGTGTCAGTCTTTACTGTCTAAACTCCGACGACGTTTAAATTATTTTTTTTTAAAAGAATGATGTTGATTTTTAGAGATTGCAACTATCAATAGGATTTGCACTTATTGTGTGTTCTAAAGTCAACTTACAAATACTTTGTTGGCCCATCCCACGTTCATTCAAAATATAAATTGCTTTTAATACGCAAACTGCATCTTCATTGGTCTCTTCAAAGTTCAATCAAATAAAAATTAGGAATTGAGGAACTATATATGATCCAGAAGGATTTATCAAATCCCTAGGACTTTGTTACTTACATGAAGACTTGGTTGATGAAGATATAATTAGAAATTGCAAAACAATTGAGAAAGTATATGAGAGAAGGAAGAAATAAAACATGCTCCAAAGATAAAAAGCCATCAAAAGATAAATGGAGCCATATTTTCTTGGATTTTCCACGATGAACTTGATTACCTAGTGAAGATTGAGAAGTTGTTGCTCAGTGTAGAGGCATCAGGGAAATGGTGAAGAAGGGAAAGCAACTAGTCACCTCTAAGGAGCCTCCTGCAAAGAAGGTGAAAATTGAAGAGTAGCCTATGAAGGAGAAGGGGATAAAGATTATTGGTGTTGAAGAAGTAATGCCAATCCACACCTCCATCTCTAATAGGGAAAACAATAAGAGAGATTTCACTAGTAATTCCCCCAAGCAGAGCCCTTGAGAATTTGAAGATTGAAAATATATCTTTTTTTAATATAATATCAATGATTAAAGATTGAATCAAGAAGATATTGTCATAGGATCACCCTCCTTGGTTTGCAGAGCCAAAAGTATAGAAGGTTTAAGTCATAGGGTCTAAGCAAGGTTTTATCTTGTTCATTGGGCATTGGTCTAGATGCCCTTAATCATAACAAAAGGCTAACCTTTAGAGGGTTCTAAGAGACTCAGCTAGAAAACACCAACACAATGCACCCATACAAACATATTAAAGTTTTTTGAAGTCCATTCAACCATCACTATGTGTTGACTCAATGCATAAGATCATCCTTTCTACATGAGTCTAAATGTCTTCAAATGGAATATCAAAAATATGGTAATTAGATTTGTATCTTTCTTGAATTGGTTTATTCTCAATTCCAATGACTTAATGCTTAAGATCATTCCATTTGACAAATATATTATTTCTATGTCACATCTAATAGTAAGATTATCAAAGAGACACAAACAACAAAAGTTTATAGATATAAATAATATGCCACTTGGCAATTTGAACATAGGTTTCCTTTATGAAAATCTCAACGACTTAAATAATTATGACCATCCTACTTTAAAAATATGTTAATTCTATGTTAAATGTATTTGGGTTTTTATCAATATTACAATCCAATGCATCCATTTATGCACATGTAGAACATAAAATTAGAGATTATTCTAAGGTCCACACCCAACCATTGCTATGTATTAACTTAATGCATAAGTTCACCATTTTTACATGAGCCCAAATGCCTTGGAATGAAAAATCACAAATATAATACCTAGATGCTCTTTTTTTGAATTGGTCAATTCTCCTTGCAAAGTCTTCAACTTAGATGCCATGAATGAGGGACCAATGGCATCTCTTATGATCTAATTTACCCAAAACTTGCAATTGGCCTTGTCCTTTGGATTATGTTGCACCCTCATTTAGCATTTTAACATTTGTAGACGTAAATATGTAGCATACATTTATGTTTGTTGGAAGAAAATTATTTATACGAGCATTGAGTTTCTCTAATTAAAGAAAAGCTACACACTATAACCATTTTAGGCTAAAACCAATGGACAATCTTTCTATAATCAGATTTTACAAGAGTTAATCTAGTTTACTAGAATTTTGGGTACAACGAAGGCCTTTATCAATTGTTTAGAATATCTTCACTAAGGTTGTCTTGATATTTCTAGCACATATTAGTGTCTAATTTTATCTTAAGCTTTTTCACTAAACCATTAAATTTATTTGCCTCAATGTTCTTTCATTCCTTGTGGCCAAAGCAATTTTAGTTTCTCAAGAAAATAAAAAAATCCTAGCTTTATTTAAGGGATATAGAACAATTGTTCCATTTGCACTCATTGAGGAAGATTGTCTTGGGTCAAAGATAATAAAGATACAACCACATAATCGTTGCATCAACTTTTTATCTTACCAAAAAATAAACACCACAAGAAGATCCTTTTAAGAAATAGGACTAATTCACAAATGATTCCTTGCTTGTCTTGGGGGATTGAGCAAAATGGCCTGGCTGATTTACCCTTAATTGCACAAGCCATAGATGATAAGGCTTAAGAGAATTCCAATCTTGGAAAGGATCATATAGCATGTCAGCTTCAAAAGATGAGAAACACGCTCAGATGTATTTATCAATTATGATATACTTTATATTTCATCAAATATATTAATATGTTATGTTCTCTAGCATTGCAAATAGATGAGGTTTGCACAAAATGTCCTGGACGATTTACCTCCAACTGCACAATCCATAGATGATATAAAGCTTGAGATAACTTCTTGGAAAGGATTGTGGAGCATGTGAGCTTCAAGTATGAGGAACTTTAATGGCACTCATTGTGTTATTACATATTTCAATGTTAACTTCACCAACAACTTTCTTCATTTATCATTTCATAATTTATTATTAATAATGTTCATTCAGCTTTTGAATATTTTTAAAAGGAAATGCAATTAGTATTCTAACTTCTAGTTCATACTAATCCCTTTGTTGTAAAAACCTTTATCCTTGCAAACACTATCCATTTTAGTACTCATCAAGACCTATCACAATCATGTCTTGAGTCTAATTGGGTGATGTTCCACCAAGCCATTGGAGTTGAGAATTTATGAAATTCATTGGTTCAAGTCAATCAAGGAGAGGTAGAGACCTAATCTCACCCTTATTCCTACCTACATATGTGATGAAAGACACTTGGGGTCATCCCTTATCAAAATTTCAGACCTCCTAATGCTATCTTTGGTTGAATCAAGGATTGGAGTCACCAAAATTGTCTTATCTTGTTATTATTAAATATTGCCTTGTCATGAAGAGTTGAGTATTACCCCTATCTCTGCATCACTAAGGCATCAAGTTTGGGACCAACCCATCTGGGAACTACATCATGATACTTCAAAAACACAATACTCATACCAAGCCATAGTCATTAAGGACAAATATAATAAATCTTGGAGTAGCTAAGAATTTGTTTGGCCTTCAAAGCTAGAGCAGTCTTCAAGGGAGATAATAAGGTTCATATAATTTGATCACTATCTTTCACAGTCCCAAATAATGATTGAGAGTACTATTGTATTCAATAAATCATTAGCAAGAAAATATAAAATGGTGCCATGAGAAGATTTTGATAATGAAAGAAGAAATATTCTCAAACCTTCACAATGACAAATACAATCATGAGCTTTTCACCAGTGAAGAGCAATCCCACACAAAAACTAAGCCCCTTCACAAGGCATGATTAGGAAATATTGATAGGAATGCCTCACATAAAGAGTGCCCAAAGAGAAGACTTGATGATAGTAATAGTGATAGCATAATCCATTCTCCATTTTGAGTACAATGATACAAATATACACAGTGAGAAACATCAAACATAGTAAGCCATAGGAAGATAAAGGTTCATAGTCCTAGGTCTAGACATGTTTCACTAGAGGTAGATTTGAAATTGCTTGCCAGTATTAGAGTAGAGGTTACAAGAATTTAAGGGCATAAATAACTCAAAATGAAATAGTATTAGAGCAACATCAAATGCAAATCTTCAAGGCTTCAAATATAGTGACAAGATCAAAGAAATAAGAGTTTGTTATCGACCATCAAAAGACTAGTGATCGAGCATGAAAAGATTAGTGATCGACCATCAAAAGACTATTTTGTGGCTCTAGTACTAAGGAATTTTCTAGTAAAACAATCTTGACAGTGGTTCCTACTATGAAAGTATGGTTTCTTTTAACAACACCAAGCTTCGTGATTGGTGTACAAGCAAAGGTAGGTCAGTGGCTTTTACCAGCAATGATTGATAGCATATAGGACAACATCAAGCATTAGATTCAATAGGTATCAATCAAGAACCACTATTATATACAAGAAATAAACTTATCAGCAAGAGCTAGATTTAATAGGTAGCAATCATAAATGGTCATCAACAACACAATGATGTTTGTCATTGAAGAGAATCATTATAAGGGTCATTTATAGAGCTAGAGATCAGCAATCACATTGGATGGAAATGAAATGAACCATCAAACATAAGAAATAACTAATGAACACCATTTGTAGACAAACATAAGACAATGATTGAGGTTATTTAAACATAAGAGAAAACATAGTTTGCTAAAAGGTATTTAGAATAGTAATGAGGTGCCAAAGCTATTTGGAACAATCAATTGAGAGTAGTCCCTCATTGGTATCATTGAAGATTATAATAAAAAGGACTTTTAAGGTCATGTGAATATAGAGAACAAATAAAATACAATGCCATAGAATGCAGTGGTAGAGAAAATGATAAGGAAAATTAAAAAATGTTAAAGAAAATGCCAACTAATAAAAAAACTTACAAGGATGAGGCATATTCACAACTTTTTCACTCGCACCATGGCTGATATCAGCACTAGAAGCAACTCATAGTGTTAGTGTAGTATTCCTACTCGTTTGAACTCATTGGACTCATATTTTATTGGTTGTTTTCAGTGGATACATTACCATGATTTTTTATTCAATCTTATATGACATTATTTCATGCTTTATATGGATATGAGATGCATAATTTATTCGCAGTATTTCAATACTTGTGATTTATGGCATTTTATGGATTATTGCTATGTACTGACACTTTACTTTATCTATGCAATGTATGTTGTGTGTCTGCAAGTGTATTGGATGCAAGGAGATGATTTTCCTTCACTCATTTCGATGAGATAGGGAACGTTGTGATTCTCCTTCATCGGTGTGTATGCAGTGTTTTCTATATTGTATATATGCATGTGTTTCTTGGTGATGTAGGATATTGCAGATACAAGTACCAGGTAGGTACGGGGTATCGTCTCCACCTGGCTTCACAGGTTTGAGCGTGCCTTATATTTTCCATTGGAAGTGGAGGAGATAGTAGTTGACCCTATTTTATTCAGTTACACTCAGGTGAGTGTCGTCAGTTGGTCATCCCGTCAGTTTGTTCGGCCTTCGTATTTTGTTGTTTGATCTTTTATGAGTATTTGCTTGAGGTTTGCTCAGTTTGTGTGTTTGGTGATTTTAGTTATGGCATGTTATGTTTTATTTGTCTATGAAGGGTGAAAAATTGTTAATAAGGTGAATTAAATAGTGACTCTAGGATTTAACGTCCTTCGTGTAGAAGTAGGTGAATTATCGAAACTATATTCAATGTTTGGTTTTCAAAATTATACTATAGTTATACATATTTTATACGTAGATTCAGACTCAGACATATACATATATATATACGCGTAGGTAATTATGAGTCATGATTCAATTATGTTGATTATTCTTAATATGATTATTTATAAGTTGAATAAGTTGGATTTCACGACCTAATGTACTATATATCGAATGGTTATTGTCTTTCGTACAAAAAGAAATACATCTTTATTAAGGATCATTTTCTTTACAAGAATACAAATTTTATATAAATATTAGTTAGATAACTTTGAATTTGATTGTATATATATATATTATATATATATATATATACAATTATCGTGAAATTTGTTTACGTCAGGAAATTTGTTTATACCTACGTATTCATTTGAGATTAAATATATATATATATGTATTCTATAATATATTTAAATTAGTATTATATATTATAACTTTAAAATGTCTAAGTTTAAAGGTTACATTGTAAATTATAGATAGTCGTATGTTATATAAAAGGTGACGAGTTTTATTAGATAAGCGACTAAAAATGATAAGTCATGTATATTGTTTACCATAATGTGAAGGTGGCAGGTTAAAAAAGGTTTTTAAAAGAACAATAACTAGGGTGGCCGATAGTAATATCGACCACCCCACTTATATAAAGGGAGGGGTCGGTATTACCACCAACCATCCCTCTCCCTTTCCATTAAACCAAACACCACATGGGGATAACACCGACTACGTAACAGGTGACACCGTGATGGCAGGTTAAATGCGAGGCATGCATAGGATAAGAGAAGTCGACTTGGTATATTCCCCCATGACCCACGGTGTAATGGCAGACAAACCGGTTAAAGTAGTCGACCTGGCAATCCTCCTCCTTTTTCTACGAACACAAACCACATTGCAGCATAGGTTTCCACACCAACCATGTTGCAAGTTTGGCTTTCATCCACCACGTCGACCAAGCCATGTATGTGGTAGGCATAATGACTTCTTAGTCTTTGGAAACAATCACCATGTTCCGGCCCAAAAGAAAACAATCTTAAGAGATAATTTTAATAACTTGGATCTGGCAACGTGAGCAATGATCTTGCCCATGACAACTCCCTCATTCCGCAAAGAAAGACATCGACTGTTATATAATCCATGGTCTGTGGCTTATAATTGCAGAGGGAAATGAGTTAGAAGGCACGTGTGCCATGGAAATAGGAAAACCAACAATAGGAAGAGATGCATAGTTGACTCATGCACTCCAAACTGCAGAACTTTTAGACGTGTAGACTAAAAGATAGGATAAAGGATTAGCATAATAAAGACTTGAAGGAGAGTTAAGTGAAAGGATCAACATAATGCAAAGAAGACTTCTAATCAATTATAATCACCGAGCCTTTAAATGTGGAGAAATCATAGGAAATATTAGGATAAATAGAGGTGGGAGATAGGAAGAGAGAGGAGATTCATTTGGCAAGCAAGGAGGGACGATAGATTCGTGAAGAGAAGAATAGAATAGAAGAGAGGAATAGAGAAGATACTTTTAAAGTATCGAAGAGAGATAGAGGTAAATTTGATATAGAGATATGAATAGATTGGAGACAGAATTGCAAGCAAGGCATGGTTCTAATTGGCGAAAGAGTGACAGAAATCTTACAAACCAGTCCAAGCTTACAAGAGGTCAGATTTCTTGAGTTATGGTTATTATTTGGAAAAAGAAATTATGAAATTAGAAGTTTTAGAAATAGAGTACGATTATCTATATGTGTTGCATATGTCGTTATTTATTGGAAATGCATTATAAGTCGTTTAAATAGATGAAAGAAAATCATAGAGATATAGATGTTAAATAATGGCTATAGTAGTGCATTTTGTCTAAATGATTAGTTTTTATTCCCATTAAAGAACATGTTTGCATACCTTTTTGTTTTTATGAAAGAAAATTCATATTTTGTTTTTATGAAAGAAAATTCATACTTGTGTATCAGAGTCTAGGTATTAGGACTTATTAGTCACTTTGCTAGAAGTATTTGGAGAGCTGAAAGTAGCATGTATCATCATTAATTATGAACTAAACAACTTTAGTGGTTGGTGTCACAAAGTAGGTAATGGATAACGTTGCATGGTGAACACATAAGAATTCAAAACCATTTAGGACTATTATGTTGCAATAAAACCATGAGTGGTGTCATTTAGAATCAATCCACCACTAAAATAGATAGCTGAAAGTAGGAAAGAGGGTAGATGACAACACTATATATAGACCATTGAGTTGGAAGAGAAGAGGAGATGAGATGCAACGAAGGATTAGAGAATGGAATAAAGAAAAAGATAGCAAGATAGAGAGAGAAACTCTGAAATTGAACTACGAAAAAGATGAAACATTAGGTTTATGACTTATTAAATAGTGTATTAATATAGTTGTAATTCTTATTTTCTCGAAATCTTAAATTGCAAGTTGTTTATGCATTTGGTTGTTTTAAGGAAAGATTGCATGTATTAGGATCTTGTGTAAATGGTGTTTTTAGACAAGTTTAAATTCCGTTGCAATTCTAGTTGAGTTGTCATTGTGTCCTATGTTATTATATTTCCTTGGTCAGGTGTTGATGTATAACCTTATTGATGTGAGCCATTGTGTGTTTTATCCAAAAGGTCAATCTTTGGTCAGTGATTGTGTATCCTTCACCTATGGTTTGTCAGGAGTAGGTATGGCTATTTGTTTCGCCATAGAGTTCTCGTAGAGAGACCTTTCCTGTAGTGTCCTATGAGAGAGAGTGGCTTTTGAGCGGGGGCCGTGCCCAAAGTGGATGATAGGATAACCCATCGAAAGTCAGTTAAAAAGTGATAACCTAATAATATATTGGGGGAAATAAATATTAATTAAGATAATGTACCTCGTGCATAGGTGCAGTGCTTGTACAGGGCTCATAATGAAAGGATTGGTAGGCTCCAAATGAGACTTAATTCGAGCTGGAAGCCAGGAGAGGTTAGCAAGATAGAGAGTTGGAACCTAGGAGGTTGTACCATGGTATCCATCTTAAGCTATGCGATGACACTCTCTCCTTAGAGTCACTAGTGTTTGTGAGATGAGTCACATGGATGTTTGCGGAATCTTGTAGTCCTTTCGTACTTATTTTACTTTTCTTGCTTGAGGGTTTTCTACTATCTCCTAGCACGGTGGGGTGGTTCCATTTTGGGATCACATGGTCGGGTGGGAGTGCCACTTCCCATCGGATGTTCTGGAATGTATCTTCAGGCGAGGAAGGGCTTCGCTGGTGTTTCTTGGTCCGTGGTTCATGTACCAGCTCATGTTCGTGATCATTGTTCAGTTGAGACCTTGTGGTCATTGTATCAAACTTTTGTGTAACCTTGATATTGTAACTTTGTAATCTGTGTATTTATGGAAACCATGTATTTATGGATATTGTAAAAGGGAATCATTGGAATGTTTGTTAATTCAGTTACTTTACTCTTTTTTATATATGAACTATGAGAAATGAATGCATTAGAGTACTTTGATTCTTTCATTATGGAATTTAGATGTATGTGTAGATTTTATCTTAAACATTTAATTTTCCTAATTAGCTAAACAATAGGATTTTCCATGGTGTTAATATAATCTACGAAGTAATCTTTGTTGGTAACCCTTAGGGAATCATGTGTTAGACTTCTGTTCTGTTATTAAATGTGCAAGTGATATAATTAATGCACTTAATCTTTTAAAAAAAATTATTACACCTTTTATTTGCCTAGTTGTATTGTTTTCCTTTAGGGTTTCTGGCAGAGCATTACATTTGGTATCAGAGCTTAAGTTTCAACACTGGGTACTCTGGGTTTTTAGTGTGCCTATTCAACTTGACCTTTTTGCTTAGGTCTGAATGTTTGTGTTTCCCTTGTTTATCCTTGCCATAGATCTAAATTGTTTTCTCTTTGTAGTGCTAGGTCATGGCTAAGAAAACTAGGGGAGGTGGCCAGTAGAGTTGGCTACAGGTGTCCGTGTTTTCGTAGATGCCTTTGTTCCCAGTTGTGAGTTGGACCTAGGAACCATAGTTACTTCAGTTGACCTTTGAGTCACTCCTTTAGGTGCTTATGGAATTGTGTTGGGAATGGATTGGATATCTTCTCACAATGCTCGCATAGACTATTGCAAGAAGAAAGTGGAGTGTTTAGATGACCTTGGTAAGAAAGTGGAGATTGTTGGAGTTAAGAGACTGATATCCCTAAGTATGATCTCTGCTATGAAACTTAAGTAGTGCATGCGTAGAAGGTGTCTGCTTTTTTTAGTTACTCTTGAGGACGTGGATGAGTCAGAGAGTCAAGAAATTGCTCTTGATAGTCACCCTATTCTTTGAGAGTATGCTGATGTGTTTTCATTGGATATTCCTAGTATGCTTCCGAAGCAAGACATAGACTTTCACATTGATTTGGTTCCTGGTGTAGAACCTATTTCGAGAGCCCATGTCGGATGACTACTCAGGAGTTGAGTGAGTTGAAGTTGCAGCTAGAGGAATTGTTAGCCAAGGGATTCATTCATCCTAGTGTCCCTCCTTGGGGTGCGCCTGTTATCTTCATTAAGAAGAAGGATGGTTCTCTTTGGTTATGCATTGATTACTGACAGCTAAATAAGGTAACCATCCAGAATCGATATTTATTGTCTCGTATAGATGATCTTTTCGATCAGGTAAAGGTAGCCAAGGTGTGTTTTTAAGATTGACCTGAAATCTGGATATCATCAGTTGTGCATTCTGGATGCAGCGAAGATAAGAGAGTTGTATTCTTACTTATTTTAGGCTTCCAGGAGTAAGCCTAGTTTTGGGGGGGAGAATTTAGTACCCCTACTTGTTTGAAATCATTGGACACATATTTTATTGGTTGTTTTCAGTGGATATATTACTATGATTTGTTATTCAGTCTTATCTGACATTATTTCATGCTTTATATGGATATGAGATGCATAATTTATTTGCAGTATTTCAGTACTTGTGATTTATGGCATTTTATGGATTATTGCTATGTACTGACACTTTACTTTATCTATGCAATGTATGTTGTGTGTCTGCGAGTGTATTGGATGCAAGGAGATGATTTTCCTTCACTCATTTTGGAGAGACAGGGAACGTCATGATTCTCCTTCATCTGTGTGTATGCAGTGTTTTTTGTATTGTATATATGCATGTGTGGTTTGGTGATACAGGATATTGCAGGTACAAGTACCGGGTAGGTACAGGGTATCGTCTCCACCTGGCTTCACATGTCTGAGTGTGCCTTATATCCAATGGAAGAGGAGGAGATAGTAGTTGACCCTATTTTATTTAGTTACACTCGGGTGAGTGTCGTCAGTTGGTTGTTCTGTCTGTTTGTTCGGCCTTCGTATTTTGTTGTTTGATCTTTTATGAGTATTTGCTTGAGGTTTACTCAGTTTGTGTGTTTAGTGATTTTAGTTATGGCATGTTATATTTTTTTTGTCTATGAAGGGTGAAAAATTGTTAATAAGGTGAATTAAATAGTGACTCTAAGATTTAACGTCCTTTGTGTAGAAGTAGGTGAATTATCGAAACTATATTCAATGTTTGGTTTTCAAAAATATACTATAGTTATACGTATTTTATAAGTAGATTCAGACTCGGACATATACATATATATATACGTGTAGGTAATTATGAGTCATGATTCAATTATGTTGATTATTCTTAATATGATTATTTATAAGTTGAATAAGTTGGATTTTACAACCTAACGTACTATATATCGAATGGTTATTGTCTTTCGTACAAAAAGAAATACATCTTTATTAAGGATCGTTTTGTTTACAATAATACAAATTTTATATAAATATTAGTTAGATAACTTTGAATTCGATCGTATATATATATATATATATATATATATATACAATTATCGTGAAATTTGTTTACGTCAGGAAATTTGTTTATACCTACGTATTCATTTGAGATTAAAAATATATATATGTGTTCTACAATATATTTAAATTAGTATTATATATTATAACTTTAAAACGTCTAAGTTTAAAGGTTACAATGTAAATTATAGATAGTCGCATGTTATATAAAAGGTGACGGGTTTTATTAGATAAGCGACTAAAATTGATAAGTCGTGTATATTATTTACCATAATGTGAAGGTGGCAGGTTAAAAAAGGTTTTTAAAAGAACAATAACTAGGGTGGCTGATAGTAATATCGACCACCCCCCTTATATAAAGGGAGGGGTCGGTATTACCACCGACCATCCCTCTCCCTTTCCATTAAACCAAACACCACATGGCGATAACACCGACTACGTAGCAGGTGACACCGTGATGGTAGGTTAAATGTGAGGCATGCATGGGATAAGAGAAGTCAACTTGGTATATTCCCCCATGACCCACGGTGTAATGGCAGACAAACTGGTTAAAGTAGTCGACCTGGCAATCCTCCTCCTTTTTCTACGAACACAAACCACGTTGCAGCATAGGTTTCCACACCGACCACGTTGCAAGTTTGGCTTTCATCCACCACATCGACCAAGCCATGTATGTGGTAGGCATAATGAATTCTTAGTCTTTGGAAACAATCACCACGTTGCAGCCCAAAAGAAAATGATCTTAAGAGATAATTTTAATAACTTGGATCTGGCAGCGTGAGCAATGATCTTGCCCATGACAACTCCCTCATTCCGCAAAGATAGACGTCGACTATTATATAATCCATGATCTGTGGCTTATAACTGCAGAGGGAAATGAGCTAGAAGGCATGTGTGCCATGGAAATAGGAAAACCAACGATAGGAAGAGATGCATAGTCGACTCATGCACTCCAAACTACAGAACTTTTAGACGTGTAGACTAAAAGATAGGATAAACGATTAGCATAATAAAGACTTGAGGGAGAGTTAAGTGAAAGGCTCAACATAATGCAAAGAAGACTTCTAATCAATTACAATCACCGAACCTTTGAATGGGGAGAAATCATAGGAAATATTAGGATAAATAGAGGTGGGAGATAGGAAGAGAGAGGAGATTCATTTGGCAAGCAAGGAGGGACGATAGATTCGTGAAGAGAAGAATAGAATAGAAGAGAGGAATAGAGAAGATATATTTTAAAGTAGCGAAGAGAGATAGAGATAAATTTGAGATAGAGATAGGAATAGATTGGAGATAGAATTGCAAGCAAGACGTGGTTCTAATTGGCGGAAGAGCGTCAGAAATCTTACAAACCAGTCCAAGCTTACAAGAGGTCGGATTTCTTTTGAGTTATGGTTATTATTTGGAAAAAGAAATTATGAAATTAGAAGTTTTAGAAATAGAGTACGATTATCTATATGTGTTGCATATGTCATTATTTATTGGAAATGCATTATAAGTCGTTTAAATAGATGAAAGGAAATCATAGATATATAGATGTTAAATAATGGCTATAGTAGTGCAATTTGTCTAAATGATTAGTTTTTATTCCCATTAAAGAACGTGTTTGCATACCCTTTTGTTTTTATGAGAGAAAATTCATACTTGTGTATCAGAGCCTAGGTATTAGGACGTATTAGTCACTTCGCTAGAAGTATTTGGAGAGCTAAAAGCAGCATGTATCATCATTAATTATGAACTAAACAACTTTAGTGGTTGGTGTCACAAAGTAGGTAATGGATAACATTGCATGGTGAACACATAAGAATTCAAAACCATTTAGGACTATTATGTTGCAATAAAACCATGAGTGGTGTCATTTATAATCAATCCACCACTAAAAGAGATAGCCAAAAGTAGGAAAGAGGGTAGATGACAACACTATATATAGACCATTGAGTTGGAAGAGAAGAGGAGATGAGATGCAACGAAGGATTAGAGAATGGAATAAAGAAAAAGATAGCAAGATAGAGAGAGAAACTCTGAAATTAAACTATGAAAAAGATGAAACATTAGGTTTATGACTTATTAAATAGTGTATTAATATAGTTGTAATTCTTATTTTCTGGAAATCTTAAATTGCAAGTTGTTTATGCATTTGGTTGTTTTAAGGAAAGATTATCTGTATTAGGATCTTGTGTAAATGGTGTTTTCAGTCAAGTTTAAATTCTGTTGCAATTCTGGTTGAGTTGTCATTGTGTCCTATGTTATTATATTTCCTTGGTCAGGTGTTGATGTATAACCTTATGTATGTGAGCCATTGTGTGTTTTGTCCAAAAGGTCAATCTTTGGTTAGTGATTGTGTATCCTTCACCTGTGGTTTGTCAAGAGTAGGTATGGTTGTCTGTTTCGCCATAGAGTTCTCGTAGAGAGACCTTTCCTGTAGTCTCCTATGAGAGAGAGTGACTTTCGAGCGAGGGTTGTGCCCAAAGTGGATGACAAGATAACCCATCGAAAGTCAGTTAAAAAGTGATAACCTAATAATATATTGGGGGGAAATAAATATTAATTAAGATAATGTACCTCATGCATAGGTGCAGTGCTTGTACAGAGCTCATAATGCTACGAGAAGGCCTGGAATGGCAAACTTACCACCTTGTCTTCATGAAAGGATTGGTAGGGTCCGCATAAGACTTAATTGGAGCTGGAAGTCAAGAGAGGTTACCAGGACAGAGAGTCAGGACCTAGGAGTTTGTACCATGGTATCCCTCTTAAGCTATGCGATGACACTCTCTCCTTAGAGTCACTAGTGTTTGTGAGATGAGTCACATGGATGTTTGCGGAGTATTGTAGTCCTTTCGTACTTGTTTTACTTTGCTTGCTTGAGGGTTTTCTACTATCTCCTAGCACGGTGGGGTGGTTCCATTTTGGGATCACATGGTCGGGTGGTAGTGCCACTTCCCATCGGATGTTTTGGAATGTATCTTCAGGTGAGGAAGGGCTTCGCTGGTGTTTCTTGGTTCGTGGTTCATGTACCAGCCCATGTTCGTGATCATTGTTCAGTTGAGACCTTGTGGTCATTGTATCAAACTTTTGTGTAACCTTGATATTGTAACTTTGTAATCTGTGTATTTATGGTAACCATGTATTTATGGATATTGTAAAAGGGAATCATTGAAATGTTTTTTAATTCAGTTACTTTACTCTTTTTTATATATGAACTATGAGAAATGAATGCATTAGAGTACTTTGATTCTTTCATTATGGAATTTAGATGTATGTGTAGATTTTATCTTAAACATTTAATTTTCCTAATTAGCTGAACTATAAGATTTTCTGTGGTGTTAATATAATCTACGAAGTAATCTTCGTTGGTAACCCTTAGGGAATCATGTGTTAGACTTCCGCTGTGTTATTAAACGTGCAAGTGATATAATTAATGCACTTAATCTTTTTTTTAAAAATTATTACACCTTTTAGTTGCCTAGTTGTATTGTTTTCCTTTAGGGTTTCTGGCAGGGCATTACAGTTAGTGTACATACAACACAATATGAGAGTTAATTATACCCAGCAACTTTTGGTATTGTTGTTCATATTGGCTCTGTTGGACCCTACAATTAAGATTCAATATACATTTTTCAATAAGATTAACTGTGCAACATAATGAAATATTTAAAATTGTGTTATCTTATTGAGCTTCACATTGTTTCGAGAATAGTTTAATATTCTCTACTTAACAGGGCCAACCACGTGAAGGTGGAAGCTCATTTGGTCCCTCCCTCCCCCTAAAATCACTCTAAATTCCCTGTTAACATCTAACATTCATTCATTCTTTCTACTATTAATAAAATATAACATTCATTCATTAATATCACATAATGTTCATTAACATGTAACATTCATTAACATTCATTAACACGCAACATTCATCATTATTCATTAACACATATCATTCATAACCATTCATTAGCACATAATTACATTCATTAACACGTAAAAATCAGTCATTATTAAATAAGGTAGATTACAATTATTTATTTTTTTGTTTTTTCTTTGAAGCTATGTAAATAATAAGTGGAGTAATGTTTTCTTCATCATTTCCCCCCTCTTCAGTTGTTCTGCCCTCTTCTCGTGATCTCGATGTATGCCTAGTCCTATATTGAGGACGAGGACACTAAAGCAAAGGGGGGTCCTCTGGAATAACAAAGAAATGGGTTAAATTAAAAAAATATATATTATTGTTACAAGTATTTCATTAATTTAAATAACATAACCATGGCGCTCTTTACCTAATGGGGCCACATCATCTTCCACATCATTTTGTCTAGCCTCAACATCAACATGTTGAACACCCCCTAGATCCTCTGGAGTTGAAATACTAAAGGTTACATTAATGTTGAACACCAATTGTAATTAAATTTTTTTAAAGGAACAACAGTGGTCCTCTTTACCTGATTGAGGAACATCACATTCCTAATGTTGTGTACCCGGATCATGCTCCACTTGGTTACCACTGACTACATGCTCTAAAATATTAACAAAAAAGGTTACATTAATTAATACACTAATTAAAATTTAAGATATTTAATTGTAATAATAATTACATAAATAAATTTGAATAGAAAATGAATACCTCCACTACTGGGATGCACATCCAGACCTTCATGTGCAGGTCGTGTTTCATGATTAGCAGGTTGCATTCCAATGTCATGTGCATTGTTATCATTGCTTGCTTATTTAAAAAAAATATAGTCACTTTATGTTGGAACTCAACATCAATTAGATTATTGGTAAAGTATTCAATTTGAAACAATTTTCATTTAGCTTATTTACCTATGTGGCGGATGCACCAAAATCTTGTTTTTGCCCACTCAATTCTCATAGTCGGTCAGCCATGACTGTATATCCTTGCTGATAGGCAATTCTCTTGTCATCTTCTATGGGTGCTCTATTGAATTCAAAGCCCTGCATTTTTGCTTGGTATCATGAATTCTTCTTTCATTGTTTGATCAAAAAAAAATTGTTGGCTTGATGATGATTGTAATGAATAACTCCATATGTTGTCATTGATGAAACACATACACACACATATGTTCATATTGTCTACCAGTGTGACTTCAAAGTTGTTTATATTACAACTGGTATACTAGAAGTTTATATCTAATCGGTATATACATGGTGACAACCGGTATATACATGGAGACAACCAGCGTGTATTTATATATGGATATACATAACTTGACGACAACCTAAAGATCCAGTGGAGATTATCAAAGGAGCATCAAAGGACAAACGGTTTATATGTTTAACTCCAACCGGTATTGTTGTTCCAACCGGTATTCATTGATTATGTGATTAGTTATCACTAGTCGTGATGAGTTATCCTTACCGACAATTTTTGGCGGTATTTTTGTGATGAGTTATGATTGTTTGACCAGATACACTACACCTAGAAAATTGTGATATGATTTCTAGAGGCCGAGATGAAATCTAAATGTCTATATATTGACATCACAATGAATTATTTTGTATGAGCGAAGGAGATATGTTATGAGAACATTTGATGCAAAGGTGGAAGTGTTAAGTTGCAAAGTATGTTGTTAATGAAGTTTTTAGTGTGCAGAAGAGGATCTATTCAAGCAAGTTGTGCTACTACTAGATCACACCACCTGTTGTTTTCTAATCACTGCAACAGTCAAATCCCCTAACCGAATAATCTCTAACAAGCTTCATTGTACAAATCCTCTAACCAGGTGATCCATTAGTTTGGATTTAGAAATCCTCTATCGAGGTTACTCCTTACAGGGTACTACCTTTTACAGGGTATATCTTTTAACTAAGCTTTGGGATCTTTAACAAGATTCGCTCCTAGCAGAGCAACTTTTTGTAGACCTTAACTGGTCAGTTATCTATTACTGCAGATAGTTAACTTGTGAGTCCCATCTCACCATGGTTTTTCTCATTTGGGTTTTCCATGTATAAACACTTGTGTTATGGTGGATGTTTTACTTATTGTGGATGTTCTTATATCATTTTGGATTGCATGCATATTGTTTAACAAATTTGTTAAGTATATCTACTGATCAGTGTTTAAAGTAGTATTGTTTTTGGTGCCACTGCTTCACCCCCCCTCTCAATGCTTTACAAGTCCATCAAAATTGTTTGCATTTTATAAATATTTTGATGTGATATTTCATTTACTAATACTTACAATTCATGCGGCAAGTTTCATATAACCACCAGAGTCGAGTTTGTGTTGCTCATGCTTTTCTTGTCTTGCCTTGGTTGCCTTTGACGTGTCACTCAGTCTATGAAAAGTTTGAAATATGTTAGATTATATAAATATAAAAAGTAATTAGTACATAATTACATTCTTAATAGTATCACATGCCTTCTTCTGGCATCTAGTGGTTTATTTCCTTTTTTTCTTTCAATTCTCTCCTTTGCATCCAAAATTAGGTCCTTCCACTCCCTCTCTGGAATCATGGGGGGACGCTCGTACTTTGTGTTCTTCTCTAAATGTGTCTTGTATTGGTCCCTCACATACTTTAGATATGTGCCAGCTTTTTCAAGGAGCTTGGTTTTGTCGAATGTGTCATTTCCAAACAACTCAACCATATGGTTTGTCAATTCATCTTTTAACCTTTTTTCTTGGTCATTCCACCTTTTAAAGCAAAAACAAACCTGTTAGATTCATAAATGAACTAAAGCTACCTTTATTATAGTTCAAGAAATGGATCAAAGGAAAACTATTCTAGCAATGATATGAAATCAAAATAGTGGATTAGGGTTAGTTCACATATGATGTTCCACCTTTTACGTATGGTGAGCCCAAATATCTGCAATGAAATGTCATTAATATTTTCATAAAAAATATCATTTCCTGCAAAACATTCATGGGATCATTAGTCCAAAAGGAGTGATCAGTAAGTAAATTACAATTAGACTATATATAATAATAATTTTAAAGTACTTGGAACCTTCTGTATCTTTAAGGGAATCAATTCTTCGTCACTCACCACCAATGTGGCCTGCAACGTTCTCGTACTAGCAATACGGGAAGATCCAGGAAATGATGGTATGTTATCAGTAGTAGTCGCCTCTGGCGCATCCTCATGTGCATCTCCTACTGTAGAAAAAGAATCCACTATGAAATGCCCCCAAGAAAGAACGCTTCAAGGGAAATAAACACATAACAAAAATAGAGCAAAAGAGGGATCTACCAACAGTGGGTGGGCCAACATGACGTGCAGTAGAGGTGGGGCTAACCTCTGATGAGGCGGCATTTGCATAGGAACATTGACAACACCTAAAGCATAATACATTAAATATATGAAAACTGCAAGAATTGTAAACTAGGATGAACCTTTATTATGAACATTGATAGTATCAAGTATGATGTGTTTTGGGTACTCAAAGTGATAATCCAAGCAAGTTTCAATCTACTTGTTCAATCATGACAGTCACAATGAATGGTAGTTTGGGTTCCTTAGTTTGTAGTTTTGGAATTTGGGTTCCTTATTGTATGAGTAAATGCATATTATGAGTACTTGGGCAGTCGGAGTAGACATTAATGAGATGAGGATGGTGAAAGAACACTCTTGGAGGATAGAGGTAAGTATATGTTAAGGTATGATGGTTGAAATAATTGGTATTTTCACAATGTTAAGGCTAACATGGAGTTGCTTGAACATGTAACTTGTCTTGTTGGAAGTTGATAGTATGAGGAAGGTTGTAGATTCTTAATGGAGTTTGTATGTGTGAACATGTAAAAGAAGACTGAATTTGTGTCTCAGTATTTCAAAATAGTGGAAGGAAGAGTCTGTTGAATTTGTGAGTGACTGTCACAAAAAGGACAGTAGACTGAAACCTTTTCATTTTGTAGGATCAACTTGATTATTAGGAATGGTGTTGGAGTTGAATGTTAGGGGAATGTTTGGGTGAGTTTATGTCTTTTCCAAGAATAGTTGAAGGGTTATAAAATAGTGAATGGATCAATGAAGTAATACTATCCCATTGGTGTTTTTTTATCTTTGTGAACAGTGTGAAGACAACAAAGGGTCAAGATGTTTCTTAGGGTGGTTGGGAGAGTTGAGAATTGTGTTTTTTTTCATGGGAAAGAAGTCCATTTATGTGTCCTTGGGAACCACTAGTTTGGTATGTGACAAATGAGCATTGGGAGATGCATCTTTAAACCATTAGTGGTCCAAATTAAAATTAGTACCATATGGAAGTCAAATTGTGAGAGTTGGAGTGATTCAAAGAGTGAAAGTCCTCAAGATGGATTTGGGAAAGATGAGTGTGCCAATAGGATCACAGTAGGATAGTTACATTAGGGGTAGACAGTGATCTTATTGTTACTTTTGTCTTGGCACATAGTGGAGTCAAATGTCAGAGCAAGTGTAAGTGGCAATATCGTTTGAGTCAGATAAATATCCAAGGTTCTATGATTAAGGGGTTGATCCAAGTCAAGGATCTAGAAAAATGATGTTTTGGAGGTTTGTTGAGAACAAGTGAATTGATGTGTAAGGGGGTTTGTTTCCCTAAGGTATGAATGATCAGTCATGAAGAGCATCAACTATATCCCTCTGCATCAACCACATAATAAATATATAAGCAATAACACTAGCATTAAAAAAGCAAGTTCAAAAGTCCAAAGAAGTAGTAGTTTTAATGTATAGAAAATCATCATCACTTGAACTACCTACAATACCTTGATCATGGCCACCAAGTTGATGAGAACGCATAAATTTCTATAAAAACAATGCGTACATATTTTAGTTAATGACATAAAAGAGTATAAAATATAAACCATTATTGAACTTTTGTTATAATTAAACCTTTCATTACTACTTACTTGCAATTTTTTTGTTGTCCACGTCAATTTTTGCACACTCTCTTGTATCTCATCAGTCTGAGGCTCCATGAATGTCAAAGCAACAATCTCTCTACTAATTTTTCTAATAGACTTTTTTATCAATTCTATAGGGTTTGTGGAATTTTCAATGTCATCATCGCTTAATTTTGTTGAGTCCACATCCCTAGAGAGGTGCTCAAGTACTGCAGCTCCCTTTCCCTTTCCCTAAACATCCGTCTGTGACAAGAATATCATTAACACTATCAAAATTACTCCAAAACACTCAAGAAAAGAACATAATAATGTAGCAGTTTGCTTTTATCTAATTTGTACAATTACAATGAGGTTTACCTGCTGGGTAGAAGTGTCGCAACCTACATCCATGTTTGTTCTATGTGATGGATCCATGTCACCCTGTGACAAAGAAAAAATATAAAAAATGTTAGCGAAATGAAACCAATAGACTTAGAAAAAAAACTTAATAATAAAATGGTATATTGGATTCATTAATTGGAGGTTGGCTTAAATGGTATATAGTATGTACCACCCCCATGATAGTAACTTTTTTTGTATCTATATGATTTAAATTGTAATCGACTAGCAGCTCTTCCCATGCACTTATTGATTTTATTGCACATACGAATAAATGATTTCCCTCATGCGCCTCAAATATGCAATTGGGTTGATTATTAGTTGACCCAGGTCGCGTACTATTTATAAAACTTGGAATATTCCCTGTTGCTTTTTGCCTTCCATCAATGTATATAGCCACTCGTTTACTTTGATCATTATCTTTCTATTGTATATAATTTGTTGATAGTGCATACCTACGCATACTTTTTTTATATCGAACAATCTGCATCTAATTTTTGTAATTGTAACAAGGTCCGACAAAGTCCATCAATTCAACAACTTTGTTGCAATAGACCTTTATGTCATCCATGGAAAATAGTCCCAAACCATGTAACTACGATGGTGCAATGCGATATATCCTATCGTTAACACAAAAATCAGTGTTTATTGGAGGAAGTTCCTGGGGTACCCATTGTTTTTGTAGATGTTTGTACCTCAATTTTGCCTTTGGTCTCATCATCATAAGAACATGACCCCCCTTGAGCAAGGAAAAATCTATGTGTTTATTGAATTTTCTTATAATCTTATGACCTCTAGTTGGTCTCCCTATTGTAGACCTACTACATGTCTCACTTTCATTTTCTATTCCTACATTTCCCTCACTCGAGGAAGACACATATGACAAATACCTATTTGGTGGTACCTGCACTCCATCAAATGAGAGATTTAGTTGATAATGAGAGAGATATTTTGCAAATGAAGGTAATGTTGATGAAGAAGTTGGCCCTAAAGTTGATGTTGAGATTAAAATTTGAATAAGTCCAACTAGGGCCTCAAGTGTTGATAACTATATTAGATTTTCTAATAATTTCAAGGTTTGAAAAACTGAGGAAGTTTGTTTTCCAAGTAATTTTAAAAAAATAAACTGTTTCTATAGGGTGTATTGACTTATACCTGTTGATCCATGAGACTGTGCAGGATCCTCATCAAAGGGGTTCGGGTTCTTGCACATGTAATTCAATTATCTTATGTTAGCTAAAAATTACATGATATGTATACTAAAAATTACATAGTACAGAACATGAACAACATGAACTTTGTAGACAAGAAGAGTATTAAAAAAAATATATGTTATCATAATCATTGTAAATTTTTTAATTCCTTACCTTTACTTTATGTAGACTATGCAGGATCCTCAACTAAAGGGTTGATGATGTTTGTAGTCAATTACCTATTTCCACCAAGGGTGACAACATCACACAAAATATATACATGAAACCAACACCATCAATTGAGCATCATAAGCATTACATTTGTAAGTTGATAAACAATAAATACATATGTATCATAAACATCATAAGCATCACATATGTATCATCATATATGTAATTGAGCATCATAAGCACCACATATGTGTCATCATAAACATGTAATACATCACATATGTATCATAAATCATCATTCATCACATAGGCAATAAACAATCCACATTCAATAAATAAACACAAAGTTCAACAAATGCCACACGTATCATCATAAACATGTAATCTATCACATATGTATTTTAAATCAACATCCATCACATAGATAATAAATAGTCCAAATTCCATAAATAAACACAAAGTTTTAAAAATGTCACATAAATAGTCACTCTCCCTATCTCCATCTCCTCGGGGTGGCATGGTTCCACTATTAGGACCTGCTAGAGGTGGAACATGAATTAAAAATATTAAAAGGTGTATCATGAATTAATTATGTAATGGCATTAGAATTCAAAACATAATGAATTAATTATGTAACCATATAAGTCAAATAAAATTTTATTAAGAAATCAATATTAAATAGATAATATACTAATCGCATACCTCATACATTTCATTCATGCCAATGATCTTCTTCTTCATCCAACTCATCATCATGACCATCATGATCATCATCGCCATCATCATCATCATCATCATCATCATCATCATCATCATCACCACCACCACCACCACCATCATCGTCTTCGTCATTGACATTACCATCATCACCATCACCATCACCATCACCATCACCATCACCATCACCATCACCATCACCATCACCATCACCATCATCATCAACGTCTTCTTCTTCATCATCATCGAGTAACCGTCGATCGTGATCATCATCTACATCATCTTCTACTTCTTCGCTATCATCTTCTTCCATCACATTATACTTTATCAACCTTCCTCTTGGATCATCTCTAACAAAAAATGACCAACCCGGTTTATGTGGAACCTCTGAGTAAAATACCTGCTCACATTGGCTTGGAAGAACATAGGACTCATCCCCAACTAGTTCAAATGACCTTGTATTAACCATTGTAAATCCATTATCATGTTCAATAATAGTTCTATCAGGATCATTTTTATTCAGTCATAGCCTATACCATTTGACGACGAACAAAACTAATTTCAAGAAATTAAAGTCACACTCAAGTATATCATCCAAAATGCCATAGTATCAATTTTGAGACTCTTGAGGACGCATGTCATTTCTCAATGAAATATTTGTCACCTCAAAGACTGCAGTTATCCCAGAATCACAAGTTTTCTTCGTGTCATCCAACTTTTTGATGCAAACTTTATGACCATTGCAACACATAGTGTTGTGGTGTTTGACCTGCAATATGTCAAACATGTAAAAATTATTGCATTGTGAGTTGATAAACATATGGGTGATTAATAAATTTATAGGTACCTGTTTATCTCTTAAACCATATGCTAAATCAATTTCCCTTTGTGTAACATTGGAATCTCCATTACGATGAGATTATTTAACCAATGAAGCCACACCTTCCCATGTTAATGTGTGACTAGAATGTTGACAACTTTCAATCCATACCATCATCCAATCAAGATTGTTTGCAATATACAAATGTAGTGCATCCCACTCTCGACCAATTCTACAAAAAATAAATAGACAGCTTACAACTGATTTATTTTGAAGATTAAGAATTAATTAACTACAATAACATCTTATAATTACCTCTCACTTTCCTCAATCTACCTTTCCCCATCAAGTACTTCCCTTCAAATTTGTTAATGGGGTTGGGATCCCAAATGCGATCCACATGGATCTTTGCTAAAAACTTAGGAAGATATTCAGAAATGTACACCATAGTCTGGTATACCATATATCCCTCCACCATAGAACCCTCAGGATGTGCTGTTTGTCGAACCAAAGCCTTCAAAAATTTCAAGTGCCTCTCAACCATCCACATTGACCTAGTGTGTACAGGTCCACACAATTCAATCTCCTCAACTTGGTGTATGAGGTAGTGTTCTTGTGTATTGAAAAAAGCTAAAGGTAGACACTTTTGCATTTCACACATTAGATGAGGAATTTTTCTCTTCCAATATTTTATATCTTCTTTAGGGATTTCTTTACATGACAACCACCTACAAGATATTCAAGACGCAAAAATATATATTACATAACAAGTAAAATAAATTGCAAATATAATATCTATACAATTAATTGAATAAATATCACTACTTACCTCATGTATGTTCCAAGATCATATATGACTTGCTTGACATTATTGTCAAAGTGGTCTAGGAGAGATAGAGGTAGAACGTACTGCAACAATTATAAAATTATCTTTTCATTTTTTTCTAACATAATACAATGAAAAGTACATACGCAGTATACAAATATATAGTAAATACACAAGAACATGAATTACCTTAATAAAGATATGCCAATCATGCGTTTTCATCCCTAGCCCAAATTCACTTTTTTTTATATGAGATTGTTTATGTTCGCAGCAAATCCTGTGGGAAATCAAATTTTTCGTATGACTTCTTTTATAGCATTGCTTTGCTGGTCCATTAATAACCAAGGAAGGTCACTTATATTAATCTGGTCTCCATGTCTATTTGATTGAATGACATTTTTTATTGCATGATTGGATTCATGAATGTCACTACAAATTTTGACATTTTTTTCTTTGCCGCGCCTTCCATCCAATATTTTCCATAATGTCTCTGTTATATTCTTTCCAATATGCATAGTATCAAACAAATGCACAATTTGTAACTTCTCGTAGTAGGGAAACCTACTAAATTATCGGGGATAAATTTTTAGTCCCTTAGGAAGTTGGTCATTAATGCCTTGACGACCTTCATGATCATCAATCACATTATCAGTAAACAAAACATGATAGAAAAGATGTTTTATGATATAAACCATTAGATGGAAAGGCATTACCTTGACGATTAATTTTATTATATTTCAACTTCCACAGGTGAGGTATCATTCTTTGCAGCTTTAATGTATTATCTTATTTCCCATTGAAAAGATGTTTTTTAGTATTTCGATACTTGCGATTTTTGTGGAGAAAGTGCCTATACTCATCAAACACCTGTTTTCCTAAACTTTTTGAATGACGAGATTTCATCTTTGGACCACAAACTGGACATGCAAATTTTCCCTTTGTTTGAAGACCTACAAGATAATGTATAATTGGATTAAATATGTTAATTTTTTTTAATTATAATTATCATGCACAACTTGAACACTATAATATACCACAAAAATGTGTTAGCCTTGGGGCATCGTGTATTGTCCATACAAGCATCGCATGGAATTGAAATTGTCTTTATCCTATTGGTCTAGAGACGACATACATAGTGACACCATTCCATAACTCCAGCAACTCGTCAATAAGAGGCTCAATATATACATTCATATCTTTAACTTGGTACTTACCCAATCGAATGAAAAAAAACATTACATAATTATTATGACCATTTTACTACAATATTTATAATTAAATGTAGACGACTATTAAATAATAAAATACCTAGAACAATCATTGCCAACATTATGTGCTCCCTTTTTATTGACATCCATGGAGGAATATTATTGTTGATAACAAAAACAAGCCACACCAAGTAAACAGATCTCAGCTCTCCGATTGACACTGTCTGCTACCAATGAAAGCCTGAGATTATGAGGTTCTTCTTTAAAGTGTGGCCACTTTTCCTCTATGTCCATAAATTTTGAACCATTCATAGGCATTCATATAATGCCATCTCGACTTCTATTGTGTGCATGGTAATCCATAAATTATGCCAAGCTAGCACCACTTGAATAATCGTTGCATGCGTGGAATAATGGGAATATAACAAAGAACCTTGCGAGGCACCTTTTTTGTTATTTTATCTGTTCAATATCTACTAATATGATATTCAAGGCATTCAATTCAAAATTCATGTTGTTTGTGATATATAATATGATCATTGGGACAAGCATCTATTGCTTGATACTCCATTCCAATATCTTTCATAATGGCAGATAATTCTCGATATAAGCGAGGTAGAATATTTTATGGTGCTAACAAAAACTCACCTATCAATCTACTGCAAAAAAATATAATTTGTTAATATAAAAAATATTAATGGTACATGATTCACCATTTATTAACTATATTGACATATATGGCATACCTTAACATACGAGAGATTGTTATGCTAGATAAACCATCCATAACCTTCAAGTTCACCAAAAACAATATAGCAGAGAGAAGAGTTGTCTGGGAGCCTTTGTAAAGGGCCTCATATGCCTTCTCAAGTAGAGGTAAATCATGAAAAACATCAAGGTCATCTTGATCATCATGATCAGCTACGCTAGTACTAAATGTGTCATAGATCAATGTATTTGTACCATCATCTTCAATTGTTTTTTGTGTCTCATGATCGTCATCTTCCATGGGATCATTATCTTAAGCTTTGATATTCACACCTCCATGTTCCTCCACTTCGAAAACCATATTCTCTGGGTTGTGTTGATCCATATCATGTGCTCTGGGGTGCTTGACCTATATAAAAATGATCAACATAAATAAACCATGATCATGATCTCATCATCAAGTGATTTTTTATGTATATAAATTGTTAAAACAATATAATGAAAAACTTACCAATGGATGATAATCATGTCCCCCTTCAATGTGACCATGCAGCCTACAATGTTTCTTAGTTGTTTTGATTAGAAGTCTTCTAGTCTTTAACCCCTTACAAATTTTGCAGGGACAGTAACAATTTCCATCACCTTTTCTTTTCAAGTTAGACCACAATCTAGCAATTGTCTCCTTATTTTGTTGTTCACTAATATTATCTAACATGGTCTTTCTTCACAGGCAAAAAAATTAGGCTATAGAACTAGTTATATAGAAGTTGAAATGTTAGTTATGAAATGACGTTTTAGTATAATATACCAAATTAAATTACTTGAACATAGAAATAATGCAAATTGAACCAAAACCATTTAACTCTTCTTTTTCATCTCAAAACATATCTAATGGCTTTGTGGTAATTTAGAGCAGGTGATATGCTAATGGATATGTGGCATGCAATCTGTGTATCATATATTAAGTTGACTAATGTATAATTGGGGTAATCCATGAGTGTCTAATGTGAATTCATTATCAATGTTGTGAAGTCATCGAGAGTATGGTGATAGTCATCCTTATAGGATCCTCTCAATACTGTCCAAATCATTGACAAGACAGACAAAATTCTCAGTCACACCTTGGGTGCAAGTGAATGATATTACATATACTTTAGGGATGAACACCATTGAGATTCATATACCCAAGTTAGTCTAAAATGAAAGTAACTATCCATTCTCATTCTCATGCATACTTACATGACTAATGTTGCCCTTATGTATCCTAAACATTGGAGAGACCTTATTTGACTTGCCTAATAAATGTGGTTGTTGTCCTAATATGAAATATTGAGTTATACCCTTGCCTCTGAATCAAACTTCTCACATCATGTTTCTTCACCAAAACACAATATTCTCAATCTTCCTCAATACCCTTAATGGTCAGGCATGTATAATGGTTTCAACATACAAAGTCAATGATCATACACTCCATTCTTCTAGACACCCTTGGATACATTACTTGGCTTCTAGGCTTGGGAAAACTAATATGAATTGAGCCAACACCATGAGGATAGAGTCAAGTATCATGGCAATTGATCATAATTTGTGAAGACGGATTTCACACCTAAGTGTTGGCTCTCAACAATAAAATGTCAGTCTCAAGACTTCTCATATTGGCTCAACACTCATTGATGGCCACAAGGACAAATCAATGTATCTAGGCTTCAAACTCCTTACTCTAGGCTTGGAGGACCCTACACAAGGTCTATTAACACTAACTTGTTATTACAATAGAAAGAGCCTTCCTCTAGAACTTTGTTTGCAACACACAAATCATTGGTAATCATTGTTATGATGGATAGTCTATTAGGATTGTAAATAAAATACTTATTCTTTTTCCACCCTTTGAAACCACAACAAGGTATTTGACTTGGCAGGGTCCCCACACATCACTTCAACACCAAACATTAGGCAATTCAACCTTTTGCCTTCTCAATGCATTTTTTTTGTCTTTCACTAGTTTTCTCAGTCTGATACATAGGGATATCAGACCTTTCATAGCATCATCACATGCACAAACTTCCCCATATGTCCCTGTAAGTCTAAGATATTAAACACATTTCACCTAGCACTATTTGGTATAGATTCTTGTGTCCTATCCATATAGGATGTTTGTACACTGCACTATCATCCTTGACTCATGTGTATGATGCAGAGGTAGCGGCATGTATAATGGTTTCAACATATAAAGTCATTGATCATACACTCTATTATTCTAGACACCCTTAGATACATTACTTGGCTTCTAGGCTTGGGAAAACTAATATGAATTGAGCCAACACCATGAGGATAGGGTCAAGTATCACGGCAACTGATCATAATTTGTGAAGATAGGGTTCACACCTAAGTGTTGGCTCTCAACAATGCCACACTTCCAAGATTGTCAGTCTCAAGACTTCTCCTATTGGGTCAACACTCATTGATGGCCACAAGGCCAAATCAATGTATCTAGGCTTCAAACTCCTTACTCTAGGCTTGGAGGACCCTACACAAGGTCTATGAATTTTACCATTATAATTATTTTTTAATGGATGAGGATCTATATTATCATTTCCAAAAAATAGTGTTATGCATATTCACAAAAAGAAAGGTAAGTGGAAAGAGTCACATCCCAAAGTCCAAACAATACAATAGCTCAAAACAAAAAACAATTATAACAAGACAACTAAGAAGAGGAGGTTAGCCCTATTCATTTGTTTTGCCTCATACATTAGCAAGGTCCAAAGTATCCATGAGAGGCTCCCAACCATCATTACCATTGTCATATTTTTTATCTATAGCAACATCATGAACAAGAGAAAAGACAAGATCCAATTGAGAAAAATCTCTAAAGTTTATCGACACGCATAAGTTGTGGCATAGGTAAGGAATCGGTACTAAATTCTATATTACTAAATGTAAGTATCAATCAAAATGCTACAAGTTTGACCCAAAAAAGTTGTTCTATAAATAAACACCATATTTCCTAGTTCTTTACAAAAAAAAATTAAACACCAATAATACAATCAAATCATGCAAAACTAGCTCAAATTGCTGAAATTAAATCTTGTACTCTTGTATTTGAAAATCAAGCAATGTGCTAAGAGAACATAAGAAAATTCCTCTTGACCTCATGTTCCACAAAAAAAAACACCTTATAAGTCGTCAAAATAAATAATAGCATTCATCAAAAAATATTACAACCTACTTCCTCTTCGTCCACCAACAACACCTTATAAGCGAGTCTATACATATCATCCACAAACATTTAGGCTAAAAATAATCTGAATTGATTGGTCTTCAAGAACGACCAATGCAATTTTTTTTAAAGAAAGGTAAAGAAAAGGGGTATTAATGGGCAATGATTAGTGAAGGGATACACAAGAGGGGTGATTATGGAGTAGTGAACTGAGAGGAGGTGGTGCGGCTTTGTGGTTTGTGGAAGCAGCCCAAGAGGAATAAAGTTGGAGGATCGACCAAGAAGGATAAGCGACGAAAGAGGCAGATTATGAAGAAATACATAAATTGGTATGTGAAGGTTGTGCAAAGGGAAGAAGATAGCACAATCAAGGTGGGTTGGTATTGTACCAAAAGATAACCAAATGTTGGGATCCTTAGCCAGAGGAGCAAAGTGAAAGCATGGGTAGAATGTAGAGTTTGTAAAGATTTGTATAGAATACAAAGAAACATTATGTTGTAAGGTAGACCAATGAAATGGCTAAAATTATAATTGTATGTCTACAAAGTTATTGAGAATAGAATTTTGTTTCTTTGCAGAGAATGATCTAGTATTTATTATTGATACTACTATATACTCTATATAATGCTAGTATAGATAGTAGCAGCCCTTTTAAATTTGCTAGAGCTTCTAGAATAGATACCATTCTTCTGCTAAGGATCTTAACCTCCCTGAGAGAGGGTAGTAGGGGACAGGATAGTCAGCCAATGAAACACATCAAAGTTTCTCATTGGGCAGCTTAGAGGAACTTATCAGTGCATTCTAGAGCACAAATGGCTAGTAATAGTTGTCCAATGCTCATCAGTAAGCTGCTAGCCCCCTCCTTTATGTGCTCACCCACTATCTTGAATATCTATAATGAATCAAACCCCTACTATTATATGGCCCTACTATTCTAATGAGGTTTGTTCTTCATTATGAGATGAAAGGCCTTGTGTGAGCAATATGATATGTGCTTCTCAATCCTTAATCCTAGATGTGGGATTGGAAAAGAGAAGTGTGAGGACCGCCATCTGAGCGTGTGTCGATGTGCAGTTTATAGGTGGCATTTAGGGATAAAGTTTCCTTGTTTAATTATCCTACCTTTTTCAATTTGTGTATGTGCTAAAAGTCCAAAATTCATATGCAAAATTCATATGCAAAATGAAATTGATAATGTGCAACCCCAAAATTATAATTCATATGAAGTAGAACCTAACCTTTTAGTTGTTTTGTGTGAAATGCCTAACTCGACGCAAGAGATCGCACACAATATTTCTTTGGGTTGATCAGGGCCAGAGGTCGATGCCAAGCTTGCACGAGATTGCTTTGGGTTAAAATGAATTGCAGTGTTTTGTTTTGTTTTTTAAGTAATGCTCCTGTTCATCAACATTTTGATGAACGCAGACACTTTTTTTCAAAAAAAACAAATTTCATTAGTAATGCCTTCTCTGTCAAAACCAAATGTGAAATTATCATTGGAATTTTGACGAATTCGGGCACTTTTTCAAAAAAAAAAATCAAATTTGGTCACAATATACCTTCTCTGTCAGAAACCTCCGGTGGAATTTTAGGCCAAATGTATTAGTGTGGCTGGAAGTAGAGATATGTTTGAGACAATCAAAGGTAACTATTCTACGCTTGGTTGGCAAAAGAGAAATGTCCAAGATGGGAGAAGAAATATGGTCATATTTATTATAGTTGACTTAGTTCTTCCTCTTAATTATTCTAGTCTTGAATTTAAATGAATGAACTCAAGACAAACACTATCAGATTTTATATTCAAACAAAGATAATAGTGGATTTTAATATTGGGTCAACTAGAAAAAAAATTGTAATAAGTCTATAGCTTGTTTTTCAAAAACATGATGATGAAGAAATGCTAGGAGTATTTTTCTTTGTTTGGTGGCTACTTGTTGTGCCTTACACCCATACTCTATTTTTTTAATGCACAAATGGGGGAGGTGGGGGGCCTTCCTTTAATTGGTCCTATTTTTTTTCCCTTTTATTCCTTTTGTCTAGTTTGTGCTTGCCTACTTGTTTCCCTTTTACTTTGTCACATGTCAGCGATTGGGGTTTAGACTACCTGCATTCTAGAGTTTTGATCTTCAATCCTCAATCCTTTTTTCATTTCCTTGTTCATACTCAATCTTTGAGACTCGGGAAACTTGATCCTTCTATAATTTCAAAGTGAGCACCCCCAACCCTTGATAGATTTTTTCTCCTTCTTCGTAACCATTTCATTGGAACCCTCGTCATTGCACCAAATAATGAACTCCACAAGCTCAATCATCAAATTGAATGGGAATGGGGCATCCCAATAAAACCTTGGAGATCAGTATGCACCTATAGTATCATATGTTTCTTCAAAACAAATTACAACATATTGATACTATGCCATAAAAGCAGAAACAGACATAGTTGATTTTCCATACATTAAACCTTAAAGGAAAGATAATGCAATTTATAAATATAAGAAAATTTAAGCAGCATTACGATATACAAACTTAATACATCAAAATCATTAAACAAGAAGAATGGGACAGAAGAGAGAACATAGATATATGTGGGGAAAACCCTTTCATATAAAAAAAACCCCACACTTCAAAGAATCAAGCCAATGTATTATTCAATAACAAGTTACAATACATTTTCAAGCTCTAAGCCTTTACATGGATATTTACATCATGTTCCATCCTGGAGAAATTTTGGTAGCATAACCCCTGTGAAATGAACTCTAGTCCTCTCTTAAATCAACTATCATCAACATATATATAGAGCTCAACAAAAAGAGGTAGATGCTCATGGCTTGAAAAGCATCTTCAACATCTAAGAGGTGTGTTGTGTCATAAAAAACATCTTGCTAATCCCATGACACGTTGCTCATAGCAAATTCCAAGAAACAACACCTATCTCATCCATAACGGTCAGCTTGCCAAATACAATGTATGTGCAACATAGAAATTATTATGACCAGGAATAGGCACCTTTCTTACCTCACACCACTTTTCAAAAGTGAACTCCACCATAAATGTCAATAACTAAAATACAACTCCAATACATAATAGAAGTAGAAAACCAAGATTCTCTAGTCAACATATAAAATTGTCGAATCAATTTCCATTCCAAATGGAAATATGTGACAATATCTTCCCAAAACATAACATCTTCCAAGTGGGTGCCAACTTCCTAAAAAAAGGAAATATGCCATCTCATCACCTTCCATGTAGGATGCCACCTCACCAAGAGGTCCCACAAAGTGAATGACAACTTAGGACAAATCAATTGGGCAACAATTAATTAAATAATTTGACATGTTAGGACTCTAAGGTTGATACACCTTAATCCCAATACAACCCGCACTAATCAAGTACTCTTGTCACAGCATCACCTATGGTGCATTTATGAGGGTTGTTGATGCATTAATGACATGATCAATGATTATTATAATGGCTTTAAAGATTTCAAACTGCTCAAATCATCATTTTAACTATTGCCTTGTCAATTTGGCATGAGCTCTACAAAATTTGTTTCTTCCCTTGTTCATGCGAGTGATGATTTAATTTACTCCACCTTGAGGATTTTGATGGGAGTGCATGATTTAGAGTTGTGATAAGAGTTCATTATTTTCTTGCTATTAGCTTCTAGCAATCTCTTTGTGTAAGTTTGTTCTATTCCCTTTGTTTCATTTTCTTGTTGCCTTTGTGGTTTTGTGTTGGTTTTGATCATGTTTTTTTTGTTTTTTTTGTGTTGCTTATTTTTAAGATGAGCATTGGCATCTTTTTGTATTGTCTCATTGTTTACCCTCATCTTTTTAGGGTTTTGTTTATTTTCATGATCCCCTTCTTACCACATCTTATATGTCCTTGTTGTTTAAGTATAATAAATCCACGACATTGGGGTGACTATTCTGACTAATGTTGAGCATGGCCTTTTGCTTATAATTTCTCTCAAAATAATTTTAAAGATAAACCCTACGTTAATCCTCATAGTTGTGCTTAGATGGAAAATCTATTAAGTCTAGCAAGCATTAGTCCTTAGACTTTCATTCTAATTTTTTTGCCTAACATTTCAAGAGATGAGATGAAATGTTGACCATCGGACCCTGAGATCAATAAGATAAATGAAACCTTGAAATTTTCCCCAAGGCCATGATAATTCAATCCTTAAAATCTTATTGTAGAGATTCTATTTATCATCCTCAAAAGATAAGGTGTAGAACCAACCTCCAAACTCTATAATGTTCTCCTAAAATTGGCTAAGTCCACACAGATAATAATGGAAGTTGGTAAACTCCATACAAAACATCTAGTCATACAATTTTCAAAAATCAAAAAACACAACTGATTTCTATGAAATTTTCAAGAGTCAAATCTTCATTCTCTACATCCCCATTGTTGTTAAACTGCAAGAAAATTGACCAAAAAATATCATTTTTTGCAAATCTAGAAGATTTTTGAAGTACCTTTTTGTGTAGAGATTAGCTTGTACCCAAAGATAATTAGATTCCAATTACTGTATTTCCCTTTCAATGATTAAAAAAGGGTACCAAGAGAAGGGGATACCCAAAATGTAATTACAAAGTCTTTGAACAACCTCCTATCGGACGTCAATGATTAGGCTTCCTACTTCCAATTCTCATTATATGTAGAAGTGAGACAAATTGTACCCTTGAGCTATGAAACCCAACTCGACATAAACATGTTCCCAAAAGATTAAGCCAATGGCCTATTAAACCTCAATGTTTTGATTATTAATATCTCATTAGAAATTAAATGAGGTATTCATGACCCTCAAAACCTAGAGCCTCGATAGCTTTTTCATAGCCCTACCAGGTGCTAGTGTTTGGTTTTGTTCCTTAACACTTGACTTCGCTATGCAAAATAAATGATAGTGGGAATGGTCAATCCCTAATCCCTGACATAAAGCAAAGTCCTTGAACATTCACCAAACTTCAATGGTCAGACTTTCTAAAAGAGTTTTTGGGTTTAGAGTTTACTGAATTTATACCAAACCCCATTCCCCAACCTACAATGGTTAGACTTTCTAAAGGAGTTTTTTGGTTTAGGCTTTAATGAATCTAGACCAAACCCCATTCCCCAACCTAAGAATCTAAATGAAATTGTTCTTACTCTAACTTGTAAGGCATTGATTATGATTTTTATAGGTAGTAATGTGAGCATTTATTATAAATGGATTTCTAATAGAGGTATTGTTTAGAGAAATCATGTTAGAAGAATTAGAAAAGATGTGTCAAAATAATTGAGACAGATCAAGTATAAATTCAAAGGGTATAATCCATCATCCAAGATGTTCTTCACCATATGAAGAGATTAGAGATACTAATGTGGGTCATGTGGACCTAGAAAACTTCATGGAAAAAAAACACAATGGCCATTATAGAGCATCATTGCTTTAGCTTTAACCAAATCAAAGATTGGTGGAAGCAACAACATTTCTTTCTATTTTTGTAGTCTCCAAAATTGGTCTTGGCTTGTGCCACATACTACAAACCCAAAAGGAGAAGTTATCTGGCCTTCAAGAAAAGTGGTCTTAGATATTATAAATGAAAAAAATGAAAAGGTCTCTGGTATCCCCTTGCATGAGGAATTTGTAGATCTAGATTTGAAAAAAAAGGGTGAAGTATTATGAAAAAAGCAAAACTGCTCTTGACTTTGTTAATGACAACCTGTTGTCAAAAACAAGGAAAGTAGTAGCTAAATTAGCTAAGATCATCCATAGGAGTGAATTTTAGTTAGATGCCAAAGACCAATTTGCACTTCTTAGCAAGGTGTATGTGCATCCAAATGTGAGGGACTTCCACCCATGGATGTGCGTGTTCATAAAGACTATCATCAAAGGGAAGGAGAAGATTCACTAAGGCACCATTATCAACAATAACATTGACAACAATTGACAACCATTATGACCTCTTATTTGGTTTACTTGCCAATTGCTTAGGCCACAGTCCTTGGTTTAGAAAGAGTGGGGTCCTTGAGGAATGAAGGGTTAGGATATATCATCATTACCCCCTATAACTTCTGAGAAAAGACAAAATATTCTGGTATTAGAAAAATGATTTTGAAAAAAGATTCTCTATGGAATCAAATGAAAAATTAAAGAATGGTTGGTTTTGGTTCATCCAATTCAAAACTTTTTCTTACGTCACAGTTGCATGATGCAACAAGGCCCCTTACAAGCTCCTAAGGTATCCATGTGATAAATTTATATTGTTGAAGGTTTGCCAACAGGTAAGAAATGTTCATAAGTTGGTAGTAGCAAAGTATAAATCCAATTTTTTGTAATGTCCCCATTCTTATGTCATCTTGCTCTACTAGCATTGGCCAAATTTTAGGGCTTTCCATAAGTTTCTAGTTTCGATGGAAGTGTTTCAATGTTCTTGGTGAGCTTCGTTCTCAGTTTCAGTGGGTTTCAATAACAATCGCTATTTATAGTAAGTACTTACATAGCACTAATCTTTTTGAGTTTTTATGTGTTTATTCTTTTTGGTATTCAAAGAACACTTCTATTTATAGAAAGTGCTTACATGACACCAATCTTTTTGAGTTTTTCTGGGTTTGTTCTCTTCAATCCCTAGAGGAAGTTGCTATTTATAGTAAGTGGTTTCATGGTATTAACCATTTTGGGGGGGCCTATTCTCTTCAGTCTTCAAAGAACATTGATGTTTATAGTATGAGCTCATGTCGACGTCATTTATCATATGTTAGCTCCAGTTGGTTCCAACATGTTCATTTCTTTATTTTCAATACCTTCGTGAATTTTTCAATTAAATAGTTTTCTAATCTATCTTCACGAGCAAAAGGACCCCAGATTTCCTCCCTATTCAACGTAGATTTAAGTCCCCCCCCCCGCCCCCCGCCCCCCGAAGAACAATGGGATTGTTGGGTCGTAAGCGATTTCAATTTCAAAGCTTATACTATAATTGTTCCTTACCCTCATAAGGACCAGAAAGTTTTAGCAGGAACAAAGTAAGGTCCAACTCCTTACTATGTACCACAGTACAAAGCCATGAGCATACAACAAAGCTCGGAGGGCATTTTCATTGATTGAAGGAACAATGGAAATGGTTATATGTTATGAAACAACCAAAAGAGAAGACACGCCTGGCACTTCAAACTTGCATTCCATTTTCCAATGGAAATTCTATTAACGTTTTGAAACTTGAATTCGTTTCCTCGTGCCAATTCACCTTCCTTACGACCCTGACGAATAAGGGAGGAAGGCTAGTGATTTGAACACCTACACTCATCAACCCGATGGAGAGGATCCATAGGAGAATTCCTAGTGCTAGGATGATGTGGAGAAAGGAGGGAAAAGGGAAAACCCCATCCAGAAAGGAGAAAAGGTAGCTAAAGAGACAGGGCGGGGGAATCCAATCAGGAGCGAGATTATGCAAGTGAACCTGTCCCTGTGGTATCTAATTATAAGAATCCATTGCAAGTCTCATTATCCGCATTAGATAGAAAGGAATGAAAAACTGAAAAATCACACTACATGCAAATCTTCCATCGAGTGAGAAACAATGTTGTTTGGGCAAGTTGTTTCATCCTATTGTTCCCTCTCGCTCGGAGGGTTATGAACAACTCTTGCTATCTCTGATCAGTAAGAACAATTTAATGTTAAGGCTTCTAAGATTTATAGGTAGAGTAGATTCATGAAGCAGGTTATTCTAGCTTATTCTAGCGGGCTGATTAATTTACAGATTAATGTGGCCCTACTATTTCTATTTAAGCCACTTTTGTTTAACCAACTTTAGTAGTGGCTCTCTATGAAGCCTCCCCTTTTATATTTCTATCTGCCATCAAGTAGAAAGCACCTCCTATACTCTAACAAGATGATCCCTTCAAATAGTAGGGGGGTGGGTGGATATAGAAGGTGGCAGGCTAATAAATAAGGAACGGCTAGTTTCTCACCCGAGCTCAAAGCAATGGGTTCGCCAGCTTATTGAGACATGTTACGTATATAGACAGCTAAGCTTCTAAACATTTCCTCTATTAATCAACTCGCTAGAATAAATGAAGAATGGGTTACATTAGGCCTTCCCACCCGTAATATCATGAATTCCTTCCCATCCGGGCAATTGAATTAGGCCTTTCCATCTGGACCTCTCTATCTATCTAATATCATAATAAAGTAGGGGGTCATATCACCTTGAGAATTTTTCTTCGCATCGCATTTGAAAAAAAAAAATGATTGATATTCTCAATTTCTATTTCTCTATATTTATCTTATCATAATTTATTTTATGATGATAAATATTTCTAAAGTCTCGAACTATAAATTCATTTATTTTCTTTGCAAGTTTAAAATCTTGATGAAGTTTTTTTCAGAGTTCCTTTTTTTCTTGTTTTTCTTTCTCTTGTCTACATTTTTCAGCTTGTCGAGCAACTTGTCTTTCAAGTTGTCTAGCTTTTATGGATTTTTTGTGCTCCTAGAACCTTTTCTTTAGTTCTTGCATTCTCTCTAAGCATTTATGCTCATCTTCTAGCTTGAACGCCCTTTTCAGGTTCTTCACTTCTTCTGGAGTAGTCACCAATTCTAATTTTTGCAATCTCTGCTCTTTCGTCTTTTGTCTTTCTTATTTTTGTTGTCTTCTTTCCTCTTTTAGTTTTTGAAGTTTTGCGAGTTTATTCCTTTTTTATCATGTCTCTTCCTGAGACTTTCCATTACATAAGAATCGACATCAAAAATCTTGCTCTATTTGAATTTACCTGAATTCCCACGTGTGTTTGATGTGTTTTCTGATTATATCCGAAGGAAAAAGGTCATCAAGGTTTGAGGCATTTTTTGCTTTTTTTCTTATATCTAGAAACAAACAAAAATGGAAGTTGTAATACAAATTCTTCTTAGTTGTCGAGTAATCAGAATTGTATGCTAAATAAAAAGCATCCCAGGCCAAAATATCACAAGTACCGCCCCGTCCCGGACCATCACAAGGAAAACTATAACCAAAATCTTTCTTATTGGTCATTAGCTTAGAACCGTGTGCATCTAAAGCACCTTTTACTAAAATCAATGTAGTTGTATGCAAACCTAGAGCAATAGCATGATGAACCAAAAAGTCTCTGGGACCAATTGTTAAGAAGTGTGAATTTTTATTATCGTTAATAGCACTCAACCAACTGAGTAACCATAAGTTTTTTCTAGCATTGAATGTTGGATCATTTGCTCAAGATAAGAGTACATCAAAACCATATAAGGTCTTACCATGAGCAGATTGTATCCATTGAGAAAATATGGGTTCAATCAAGATTTTATTTTCTAGAGTACCAAAAGCGAGCATAACATCATTATGAACATAAAGTCCCAAGGTGTGAAAACCTAGGAATAAACTAACCCAACTCAAATGAGAGCCTATGGCTTCCTTATGCTCCAACATTCTTGCCAATACATTATCCTTATTCTATTTTGGATTATAATCTATAATGAGAAATATAGCTTCATGAGCAAATGCCCCTATCATAATGAATCTGGCAATGTATTAATGATGAGTATACAATGCAGCTTGGGTAGTAAAATTGTGTGCTATGAATGCATAGGCAGGTAAAGAATAAATGTGTTGAGCTACCAAGGAAGTATCAACTCCCAAAGAAGCTAGAGCAAGGCCTAATTGAAAGTGAAGAGAATTATTGATTGTGTTGTAAAGACCCTTATGAAGGCTTTCTTGTATGGGAATCATAGAATACGTCTAGATCCCAATATACATAATGCCAGATAGCTGCTAAAAAGCACAAGCCAGAAAACACAATATGTGCCCTAGCCACACCTTCATAACTCCAAATACCTGGATTAGATCCGTTTTCTCCAGTTATACTTCATCTACCCCATGAATCCTTTATTCCTAAATGAATCATAAAAGGTATAACGAACATACCTTGTCTCCACATTGGATCAAGAATAGGATCGGATGGATTGAAAACTATTAATTTGTAAAGAGACATCGAACCGGCCCATCCAGAAACTAGAGTTGTATGCATTATATGCACAATGATTAATCGGCCAGGATCATTCAACACGACAATATGGACACGATACCAAGGAAAACCCATGAAAATACCCCTTTATCAGAAAAAGTAGACTCTATGTAACTTTCTCGCATTAGAGACAGATTATGCTATGGAATTATACCTTTGTCTCAAAGGTGAACATCTATCTATTAATAAAACAGTTTCAAAAAATAGAATTGAGAAGCGGATATATTTTATCATTTATATGTATCAATATACAATGTGGTAATTGGTCCCATTTGTTTTGTATCAAACAAAGTAAAGTAATTAATTACTTTACAAAACACCCAATGAATTAGGTATTTTACGAAGAAAGGCACATCCACTTATTTGGTCCTATCACTCATTCGATCTTATAATCTATCTTTGTAATAGAAAAAAAAGACTATTTAATATACTTTCAAGAACTTATCTTGTGATAGTAATTGTTCTTTTACATTGGCTAATTGTGTATTTAATTTAAATAGTAATTCTAAAATGATGAATTTTTGAAATTTAAGCGTCATTTTCTGGAGTTCTATAGAAATGATTTCAAACTCATCATCCCTCTTATCTTCCAAATTTTGAGAAAGCAAGCTATAAATTTGCTCATTTTCAAATGCTTTATTTAAAAGCGCAAACCTATATAATTCATTTTTTATTTTTTGACGTATTTCAAAAAGTACAAATTGAATTGTTTTCAACCCTGTATCAATAATATATTTTAGTATCTTAATAGTTTCTTTTGAATCTAAATTCAAATATTTTATGAATTTCGATTCTAGTGCAACCTTAAGGATATTAAAAAGAGTATTGTTGTATACTACTAATATTCTCAACGCTTTATTGTAATATTTATTTTTAAAAAAAAAATTGTAAAAATATTTGTCAGAAATTACTTTGTACGATAAAATTGAGACCTTTCAAACCATTTTGATGTCAAACGTCGTATGTTTTTTCTCTAAAACATCTATACTAGATAAATTCATGTTCATAGGATGCCAAGTGTCATTATCAATTAATAGTTCAATTCGCTTTGAACTAGTCATTTGTAGAGTTGCTCCACATTCTGCACAAACACCTTTTTGTTCTACTAAAGATTTCTTATATATAAGGGTCTCACAATTCTCGCACAAAAACCACAAATGCTTAAAACATTTTGAATTGTATCCATTTTCAACGGGGGTTGTTTTCATTTCCCTCACACATTTTCCTATATTTTTTCTACATATTGTTAATGTACAACTTTTAACAGATAAAAATACTAATTTTGCTTCCTTTTTATTGCATTGTTTTTCAAAATATTTTAATATTTTCACTTAAGTGTTTCAAAAAATTTAAGTACCAAAAAAAATTTAAAAAGTAAAATAAATCACTTTCTAGAGTTATAAGGTTTATTAATTTAATAAAGTAATTTTATAATGGAGTTTCTAGAAAGTACCCTAAAAAATAGATAAGAGGTTGGAGATCTTATTTGGATGTTGCGTTATTATCTCTTTGTCTAAAAACCCATGTGGTTCTAGATTGGGCTTGATTCATCTCAACCTTCCTAAAGACAAAACCCCCCTGGGAGAAAATTGGCTTTGATGGTGAAAGATCTACCTTGGCTGATATGTGTTGGAGATATTGTATACATATTTAACAATGTATTCAAAGATTGAGGTTTTCTAATTTGTGAAATCCCTCTAAGAGACAAATTTCAAAAAGTTTGGTTATTTCACAAATATATTTGAAAGAGCTTGGACGCCATTCTAAGAGTTTGCTAATGTAGGTGAATAGATATTCATGTTATTGTTAAATCATGAGTTATCCTTTGGCAGTAGATCAATAAGTCATTCTGAAAATATTTTTGAGTCAAATGCATTTGAAAATATATATTTTCTTGTTGGACGTTGGGAGTATTTTGTTGCGCCAAAGTAGATGCCACAATTCATTTATGCTCTCTAGCTATTTCATCTCCATGATGAATCATGAAGTACAATCTGAAAAATTACAATGAAAAAATATTGCATAGTTTAATCCAAAAACTTAACAAATCCAACACTCTGGACTATGGAAACTACATGATATTAAGAGTTTGTGTGGAAGCCTGACTCATCAAATGAGAAATGATTGTTATTTCTATGCTTGTGTGGATGCATTGCTAGTCACTGTGGTGTAGGTCTACTATGCTTCGAAGATTTTGTGGCATGGAAGATAGCTAGGAGTGTCTCACTTTGGCATGGTATCCTACTCTTATTTTCTTCTAAGCTTTGTGGCATCCTTCATCATTGGCATGAGCGTTGAGGAAGAAGGCTCACTTCTGATTGAAATTCATTTGATTGTGGAGTTTCATGTGTTGCACCGTGGACTTTTCCTTTCATTGGTGTAGGTTTAGAGGATCAAATCGTGGCCAAAAAATTGAAGAATTATTGGTGTTCTTTTAATCCAACCCTAGCATAGTAAGAAGAGGCTTATTTGAAGGTAAATTGAAGTTGCTTGTGGACACTTTCATTGGACTAGTTGAAAGGAGGAAAAGACTGGGTCTTTGTCCTTATGGTATGAAGGTTTTGGAAGCTTTGTATTGTTGTTCATTGTTGATTCAATGTTGGCATCAAACTTGTCTGCAACTGAGATATATTGCTGCAAATAAAGGTCAATTTATTCGTGTTTTTTGTTCTCAAGTTATATGTTGATTCAGACTCTCATTATAAGTATTTCTTGCATATATGTATTATCCTTACAATTCAAAACAAAAACAAATCAAGGATCACAAAATCTGAAAACATAAACCACTGAAAACAAGTAATCCTTTCATTCTCAAACAAGAAAACCATTTGACAAAATGATGGCATGTTAAAAAACCAAAGAACTTGTGGGTGTTTAAAAAAAATTGTATCTAAGCAGGGGTGTGCCATTATGTTTTCCCTTCCCATTAAGGTTGGTACCTATTCATGCATGGGTATGAAAAGTGCAAAAACAACGAAGATTGAAATGGCTCCTTTATCCATGGACCTATATGGAGAGATAAGGAGTAAGTTTGGTCCTTTTGGCAAGATCAACCCAATCATAGAGGCCTTTTACAAACATGAACCAGCTATTTAAAACCACTAGGATACCTTTATAGACGTATAAAAGGTGAGGATAAGAGACTTTTGCATGTTGGAGCTAGACTTGGTAAAGCCATGTAATGTAGTCAAAATTCCTTAAGGTTTGGTAGAAGATGGGAAGAGATTGCATCCTTCTTAAAACACTCAATGCCTATGTATAATGTAGATTGTTAACTAGTAGAGGTTGTATCTATAGATGATAGAGCAAACCAAGTGATAACTTGGACCAAGGACTAGATCGTTTCTCCTTTTCATGCTAGACTTGCCTGAACCCGCATTGCAAGAAAAAACCAAGAAGAAATCCATAGAATCTTCCAAAATGGAAGAATCCTCCAAGTCTAGATAACCTTCCAAGGCCAAAACCAAGAACAAACCAAGAACAAACCCATAGAATCTTCCAAAATGGAAGAATCCTCCTGTTGTAACATTTTCACATCGCCCCGTTGCAAATGGGGACCCCCTTCTTTTTAGGCCCTTTCGATCTTTTGGCTTTGTTTTCTGGGTCATTTCATAGCAGTCTCTCCATTCTCTTTGCTTTGCAGGTGTTTGGGGGCTTGAATTGGTCAAGCCTTCTTTTCGTTTGATTGATTTTGTAGAAGTCTAGGGCTTGTTTCGTCAATTTTAGGGTTTTTGCCTTTACTCCTAGATTTTAGGGGTTTCTACTAGGGTTTTGGAAAAACTGGACATATAACTGGAATCGGGACCCCTCAAGGAACCTCCCAGTAAAATTTGAGCCAAAAACTTTCTATTTTTAGAAATTTCCTATTTTTTAGGAATTTTACTGAGCCTTGGAATGTCTTCAGTTTGTCAAAAATCAAACTTAATATTTTTAGTATTTTCTATTTTTAGTAAGTTTCTATTTATAGTAAGTCATTTTGTGTCTTGTTTTAGGGTCTAACGCTGACATTTTGAAAAGTTTCTATTGTTTGAAAGATTTTTTTTGTCAAGACTATTCACGAGTATTTATAAATTCCTTCCTTCAGGACATAGTTCTTGGAAACATTAAAATTGGCTAAGGTATGAAGAATTTCCTTCCTTAGGGGTAAGGAATGAATTTCTTTCCAAAGGATAATTCCTTCACAACATGAATTCCATGTTGGGATGAATTGAAAGTGAAAACAACAATTTCTAAGGCAAAGAAGAAATCAAGGATGGATTGAACAAGAAAATTTTCCCTCAAGAAAAATTTTGAAAAATCCATTTTCGGGCATAAAAAATCATCCAAATTTCAAAATGATGATAGATTTGGAGTCATGAGGGAATTTTCTCTCTCTTCGACCATAGAACCCTAATTTGAAAATTTTCCCAAAAAATAGGAAATGTGCAGAATTGATGAAAGATCTTCTCTAAGGCAAGGAAAATTCAAAATCTCAGGAAAATTCTTCCCCGATAAAGTTTTCTCTCTCCAAGGGTTTCTCACCAAGTGGCAGCTGGGTCAACGCATGAAGAATTAATGGAGCATCTTTTGCATATAGCCGTCACATTTCAGGCATTATGGCAGACTCTTTTTTTGCATGCAGTCATCACGTTCAGGAGATGATGGTGCATTTATGGCATCATGGGATGATTTTGCATAGAGGCATATTTATTGCATTTATGATTTATTGGGTGAGCTTGATGGATGATGGTGCATTCAATGCACAATGGACTCCATTTTTGGTAGGAATGTAATTAATTGTAATAGGATGGAATTAATTATATATGGGCATAATGGGCATTTATTTTTTATTCCTACCTTGTTGCATTGTGTGGGGAATCTTTTAGGGAGAAACCCTTATTAGCGTTTTGAATGTAGCTAGGGCTTGAAGCCTATATAAAGGGGTGACCCCCCCCATTTGTAATAGGAGGGAGATTTGTATGAAATTGTTGCGATAAGTTTTTGAGAAAATAACAGTGAAACATTGTTCTTTGATGGTGTCCACTTAAGTTATTTTTTCAAAACTCACATGGTTTCACCTTCCTCATTTAGAGTAGAATTTTATTTTCTCAATTGTTAGATAAAGTGCTTTGATTTCAATGGAGAATGTAATGGTGTTTGATGAATTCCCATGGTTCATACTTTTTGCATCTTGTTGATTGTAAGTTGCAGTGTAAAGTTAGCCTGAACCCCCAAATTTATGCTAAGTTCGATTGTGAATAGTCGTTTGGATTGTGTCATGTTGGGTATTCAAATGCACTTTCTCAATGTGAAAATCCTTCAACATCCTTAGAAGATTGCATCGGTTCTTGTGGAGTCGTAGTTGATCTTGGCAAAGCGGAGCTTGGTTTATTTGGAGTTCATCCACCAGAGCACTACCTATTGATATCATTGCCCTTATGAGTAGATTTAGATCCTTCTAAACCCTTTCTCCTTTATTTCCAGTTCATTCTAGTTGAGTCCATTTGAAGCAAAAGCATCATAGAATTACTATATTTGATGATGAAGTTCTACGCCACAGCAAAGAAGTGAAAGAATGATCCAAATGTAAGGCCCCTTGGATTACTAGTTGTGTGCAGGAAAAGCGGGTCTATGAAACTCAAAATGTGAAAATGCGGTCTCAAAGAGCTTGTTCACACACCCACAGGACTTCTTGGTGCAAGTTATGGAGTCATGAGGAATGACTCGACTTCCCAAGGTAGGTTCCATGGTTCTCTATCTCACAAGGTCCCTCAAGCCAATGTCTTTGCTCTCAGATCACTGAGCAAAGTGACTTAGGGATGACGAATGAAAGAACAAGGGATGCTTTAGATTTATTTTAACATGAAATGCATCCTATCTATGCATGATTCTACAAATGAAGTAAACTAGATTATAAGATGACAAGGTTAGTAGCAATACTATCCTAACATGATATACTAGTTAATGATTTAAGCTAATGCTAAAGGAAATACTCTAAAATGTTTATTAGATTCATTCCTATTACAAAGAGAAGCTAGATGTATTGATAAATTTGAGCATAAATTAGATACTAAAAGCTTTTATGGATCTTTAAAATGGAGGAATGAGAGCTCTATTTATAGTTAAAATAGGGCAATGGATGGTCAAGATTGGAGGAGTTAATCAAGGGTCGGGATTGAAAGTTATCAATCCATGTTTACAATTTTCACCAATGAAATGGTGACAATTGTCAACATAAGACTGCTCGAGAGGCAAGAAGCATTAAATGCTTGAGAAGACCTCATGGTTACCTTAGAAGGTAAGGGTTAAGGTTAGGTTAGGATTATCCAATGGATAAAGCTTTTACCCAAGGGGTAAACTTTTGTGCAAAGGTTAAAGGGATAACCATGGTCAAAGCAATAAATGCTTGATGAGACCCCTCGGTTAGATGAGGGTTAAGTTAGTCAAAAAGTCTCTAACCATGCCACTAAGGGTTAGTTAACCATTAATGGTTTGAAGACTTTGGGGACAAATTTGTCAGAGTCCTTCCAAATTTGGGGGTATTCAACAAGTTAGCTTGTTGAAGGCATAAAGGCTTTAATGCCTTTTGAAGACTTTACTCCAAATTTGAGAAGTGACCTCCTCAAATTTAGGGAAAAGGGATAATGAATGGTTTTGGGTTAATTGATTAGGATTAGATGGATTCAAGAAGAATTTAGGAAGGGGATTAGGATGCAAGTGGGAGATGTAGGAAAACACAACTGGATGAGGAATAATAGGATTAATTAAAATAAATTGCTTTATTTCAATTTGGTTGCAAGTTGGGAAATTAAATAAATTAGATTTATTTAATTGGGATAAACTATTAATTAAATGTAAATTTACTTAAAAAGTAGGGAGAAGGGATTTAATTAAATAAAATGATTTATTCAATTAAATGACATAAAGGGCTTAAGTGAATTTAACTAAATAAATTGAATAATTTATTTAATTAAATAGAAGAATGTGGGTGATTTAATTAAATTAGATTTAACTAAATAGAGGAATGAGAATAAAATGAACATTGAATATTCATTTAGGAATATGGTTATTTTTATATGTCTACATTTTGCCCCTCTTTGAAGTGACGTGTGTGCACATGTTGATTCAAAGAAAATGATGTGTCGTCATGATTTGGTTATGATCAGTGTGATGTTGTGCCAAGATGTTCACGTCATGCCCCAAATTTGATAAATGATGTTGATAATGCCCCCTCGAGAGATGAATCAAAAATTTGAAAATTTGATTTGCTTTGATAATTTTGATTGCATTTTAAATTTTTATCTATGTTGAATGCGATAAATTTATTCATCTCCCAATAATGATGTTTGTGACGGTTAGAAATGAGCCCACGAGCAATTTACGTGTTCGCCTACGCAACCCTAATTTTCATTTACCCTATAAAAAGGTAAAAAGTGATTATTTTGTCTCATTTGTGCTTGTTGACTTTAGAGAAAGTGACACTTGGAGAGAGTCAAAATGTCGGTTCCCTTTGCTTCTCATCGATTTGAGTGCGTTTGGAGGTATCAGAGGCCCGCCAAGTATGGACCACCAGTAAGTCATCCTTTTTTACCCCTTTTTTTATTTTTGTTTTGTCAGTTTTGATCATGTTTTTGAATTTTGTCACATGAATTTAATGGTTTAGCGCGTCGGGGTCAAACCGTAGTGCATACGATAGGTTGTGTAGCACGTAGGGTTTAATAAAGTAGGGTAGTGTTCGAGTAGATTAGGATAGCGTAGTGGTAGGTTAGGGTAGCGCTTAGGGTTAGGTTAGCACACGGAGAGCACAGGGTAGTGCATAGAAGGAAATGGGTAGCGCGTAGGAGAGACCTAGCGCATAGGGTTAGCTGGGGTTCGCAGAGGTAGTGGAGGGTAGCGCGTAGATATACCCTAGCGCATAGGGTTAGGTTTGCAGCGCAGGGCCAGGATAAGATAGCGCATAGGTTTTTTTAGCACTTAGGATAGTTTAAGTGACACATAAATAGGATAGGGTAGCACATAGGTGTTGGCTAGTGCATAGGGTGAATGGTGTAGCACGTTGAGAGGATAGGGTAGTGCATAACCAGCAATTTAGCACGTAGATAAGACTGTTTAGTGCATGAGGGGAAAAATTTGGGTAAAGTAGGATTTTGGATGAAGAAAGATAGGTAAGTTTTTGCTAGTTTTGTCGGGATGGGTGCGAAGTGTCAGTCTGCATGCCTACTGTCATTGTTTTCATAAGTTGTCCAATATGAGTTCCAATATAACTTGATTTGATTTGCAATGTTTCAAGTTGATATTAATTTTATGTTGATTTGATATGATGTGGTTTTTGGTATGGATGTTTTGATATGAACTTGATTTGATTTGCATTGTTTCAAGTTGATATATATGTGGAGCTTAAGTTGTTTTACAAGCTGATATGGTTGCGGAACTTGAGTTGTTTTACAAGATAATATGAATGTGAAACTTGAGTTGTTTTACAAGCTGATATGAATGTGAAACTTGAGTTGTTTTACAAGCTGATATGAATGTGAAACTTGAGTTGTTTTACAAGTTGTTTTGATTGTGGAACTTGAGTTGTGTTACAAGTTGATTTAATTTGATATGAAAATGGATTGATATGATGTGGAACTTGATTAAATTTTCAAAGTTTCAAGTTTGATATGAATTTGATTTTTATATGAATGGATTTGATGAGGAAACTGACATTGGACTCGTTTTTCTTTTTGACAAGAGCGCATTGGAGTGGTTCAGTCATGAGAGAGATTTCTAAGACCATGGTCATTGATACCACGATTGACATAGGCTAACAAGGATATCATTGAGAGGTGTGGCCTATCCTCTTTGTTAGAGATTCCTTGATTTATCATTAACCGGGGTTTGGTGACAGCATTGGATGAGAGGTGGCATAGAGACACCAACACCTTCCATTTGGTGACAAGTGAGATCACAGTGACACTTGAGGATTGCTACCAGATTCTGTGGATTCCTGTGGTAGGTGTATTGTTACCTTATGAGTAGACAGAGGAGAGCGGGACAGAGGCACTTCGCCGAATTCTTCAGGATGATATAGTTTCTGGATATGAGATCCCATGGCAGGAGTTCATAGATTTAGATTACGCTCCTCTACCATCAGTGTTGGCAAGGTTCATAGGTGGTTTCTTATGTCCCGACTGTAGGTCGAAGTGATGGGATGGGGTATGGGATAGACTAGCCTAGTCTATGCTCTAGGACCCTTTCCTTGGATCACCTAGTGTTCTCCTCACACCCTAGGGTCTCTAGGACTTCCTTTGCTTGAGGAATCCCCTGACCTTGCCCAATCCACCCACCAATGTGTTGCTTTGTTGCTCCTAAGGTCTCACCTACTCATGAGACTCAAAACCCCTTACTATGGCTAATAGGGCAAATCTTGTTCCACACCTTCCAAGGTCTTAGCAAGGTTGTTTCAGGTCTATTTCATGGTCTATCCACCCATTCATGATCCCCCAAGAGGTTTCAAGATTCTAACCCCTTACCGCTTTCACCATTTTGTGTTTTTCCTACAAAATAGGGCTACAAGGATTAGGACCAATTAGGCCTCCTAACCGGTCTTTTAGGGCTCCCTCTCACAACCGATGCACAAACAACCCAATCTACCAAAAAGGACTACCATTCATTTGGAAAAGACTCAAGGATTTTCTAGGTTTTAGACCCCCCAGTGTCGGTACTCTGTCCTTGGTGGATTTTAAGGTTTTTAAGGGTTTTGGGAGGGTTTTTTAGGGTTTATCTGAATTGGTGGAGACTTCTCCTTCACACCAGTGGTGCTTCACACACTCCTTTTCACCTCCTCAAAAGGGTGCATACTCTGTTGTTCAACCTTGCTCTCCAAGACCTCTGCACCAACAACCATTCCTAACCGGTCACTGTCCAGTCTCGCCTAGGAATGGACATTTGCTTGGCCTCCTTGCATTTCCAAGGGCCCTGCTTGTTTTGGACTATGGTACAAGGTCTCCACATACATTCCCCATGGTTTCATGGTGGTTCCACAATGGGGAATGGAGTCAAGACTTCATTTACTCAAACCGGTTCAACACTGGACAGTAAAACTGCAATTCACAAACTATTTACAAACACACTCTACCAGTAAACAAAAAGATAAACTAATCACTCAAAATGAAGCTATATACATTCAAGAAGACATTCCACATAGGTTGGATCATAAATCAATCCATTTGCTTGCTCGGTAACTTCATTCAAATAGACTGGTAACTCACAAATAGTCATAGTCAGTATAGTTTGCTTGAGTCGTACAATCTCTGACAACCAACCCTTTAACTTAGGGTTTAAAACATCTTATACTACCCATACCTCAGTCGGTGTGCCACATTTAGGGTTGTCCATGCCAACCTAATGATTTTGACAACATGGTGGAAAAGTTGCTTGACAACTTTTAAAAGTTGTCATGCAACTTTTGAGCAACTTTCCCAATGTTGCTCTTCATGACTCCTAGACCCACAATGGGCCAACCTAAGGACACCACCATGATATGAAGGACCCTTAAACACCTCCAGGACACACACAACCTCCATTTTCAAAACCATCATAATTTTGACTTATGACCCCTAAGATCACCTCTAGGACTCTACCTAGGACCTATGAGCACTTGGCTCATTATTTTATATACAAAGGCTTCATAAGAAGCATAAAACCAACAAAACAAAGAAAGAGAAGGAGTCTGGAAGGGTGCTCCTACACCATACTCCCCCTCTACACACAACTAAGAAGAAGAAGAAGAGATGAGAGCCGGGTCTACTCCAAGTATCTTGAACCTGCTCTCCTCCACCCATGTAGCTTCAGATACTGGTTGACCTGCCCATTTCACTACGTGCTCCATGTAGACCTGCTGTCTAGTAGACTTCTTCACCCTTGATTCCAAGATCTCCTCTGCTTTAGGCTTCTTCACTTGAGGTAAGGTATTTACATCCAAGTCTTGTAATACTTTAGCTTGGTTTTCAGTCTGCCCTACTATTTCTCCCTTGTACATTACCAGATTAGCAACATTAAAGATTGGTGAAATGGCTAAGTCTGAAGGTAAATCAACCTTATAGGCATTCTCACCATATTTTGCCAGAATTTGACAAGGACCTACCCTCTTCATCTGCAGTTTGGTAGGCTTACCACTTTGCATCCTTTCTTTGCTCAAATGGACCATCACATAGTCACCCACCTTGAACTAAACTTCTCTCCTTTTCTCATCCACTTTGGCTTTCAGTTTGTGAGTGGATTCAAGGATGGTCTTCTTAAATTGCTCTTGAACTTCCTTGATGGTTTGGGTGAAGTCTTCTGCTTGTCCACTCTTCATCTCCAAACTACTCAGATCTCTCAACTCACATACTCCCCTTGGATGTCTGCCATACACAATCTCAAAAGGGCTTCTACCAGTGGTTCTATTCACACTGTCATTATATGCATACTCTGCTTGAGGAATGGTAAGGTCCCATGTCTGACCATATTCCTTAGTTAGACATCTCAACAAATTGCCTAACACTCTATTGTTGACTTCAGTTTGACCATCGGTTTGTGGATGATAAGCTGAGCTAAATGACAAGTTAGTTCCTAGTCTCCTCCATAATGTCTTCCAAAAATGACCCATGAACTTGTTGTCCCTGTCTGAAACAACGCTTAAAGGGATTCCATGAATCCTAACAATCTCCGTAAAGAAGAGATGTGCAACATAACTAGCATCATGTGTAGTCTTACATGGTATGAAATGACTCATTTTGGAAAATCTATCTACTACCACATAGATGTTGTCCATACCTATTTTAGTCTTGGGAAGTCCTACTACAAATTCCATGCTTAGACATTCCCAAGGTCTGTTAGGAACCAGCAATGGTTGATACAAACCGGCATTACTTGATCCACCTTTGGCTCTTTGGCATACACCACACTGCTCTACATACCTCTTCACATCTCTTGGTAACTTTGGCTAATGGTAGTACCGCTGTACTAGATCTAGGGTCTTATTTATCCCAAAGTGTCTACTCAAACTGACATTATGCTTCTCTTGGATGAGGTTCTCCCTCATAGATCCTCTAGGTACACACAACTGGTTACCCTTGAACAAGAGACCATTTTGGAGAGTGTAGTCTGCATACTCACCATGGAAATGGTTCTCAAATTCTTTACAAACCTTGTAAGCTGATGAGAAGTCTTCATCTCCTTCATAGAGGTCTTGGAAACCTTCTATGCCTATGCTCTGCAACTGTAACTCTTGAACAGTCAACAACTTCCTGCTCAATGCATCTGCCACCTTGTTAAGTTGCCCCTTCTTATGCTTGATGGTGAAGGTGAAGGATTGGAGATACTCCATCCATTTCAGATGGCTATTGCTTAGCTTCTCTTGAGTGTTGATGTAACTCAATGCCTGATTGTCTGTGAACACTACAAATTCTTTTGGGAGTAGATAATGTCTCCACTTCTTTAGAGACTGAACTAATGCATATAGCTCAAGGTCATAGGCTGAGTATTTCTTCTTTGCTTCATTAAGCTTCTCATTGAAAAATGCCACAGGTCTTCCCTCTTGACTCAACACACTGCCTACTGCAATCCCACTTGCATCACACTCCAAAGTAAATAGCTTATCAAACGTAGGTAGGAGAAGGATAGGTTTTGTGGCTATTTCTTGCTTTAACAATTGAAATGCTTTGTCAGCCTGCTCTGTCCATTTAAACTTAGTTTTAAGACCTCCCTTTATGGTGTCAAGGACTGGTGCACATATGCCACTGAAATTCCTCACAAACTTCCTATAGAATTGAGCTAATCCATGGAAACTTCTTACCTCAGTCCCTGTTTTAGGTGCAGGCCAATTCAAGATTGCCTCCACTTTGCTTGGATCCATCTTCAAGGTTCCCTTAGACACCACAAATCCTAAGTAAACCAATTCTTGCTTCAAGAAGTCACACTTCTCTAGGTTGATGGATAGCTTCTCCTCATGCAACCTCTCTAAGACTAACCTCAAATGCTCAAGGTGCTCCTCTTTGGTTTTGCTATAGATGAGAATGTCATCTAGGTACACCACCACAAATCTGCCTATGAAATCCTTCAACACTTCATTCATCAACCTCATGAAAGTTCTTGGAGCATTAGTAAGCCCAAATGGCATCACAAGCCATTCGTACAATCCATCTGTGGTTTTAAAAGTAGTCTTCCACTCATCACCCTCCTTAATTCTTATCTGGTGATAACCACTTTTAAGGTCTAGCTTGGTAAAATACATAGCCCCTCCTAAACAGTCCATTAGATCCTCTATTCTAGGAATAGGAAACCTATACCTTATGGTTATCCTATTGATTGCTCTTGAGTTAGTGCAAAGTCTCCACTTACCTCCTTTTTTTGATGCTAGCACTACCGAAACTGCACATGGGTTGATGCTTTTCTTAACTAACCCTTGGTCCAATAACTCCTGCACTTGCCTTGCTACTTCCTTATTCTGATCAGGTGTAAGCTTATATGTAGCCTTGTTAGGTAAGGATGCACCGGGAACAAAGTCTATTTGGTGGCTAATAGACCTTCTAGGTGGGAGAGTTACAGGTGCCCCATCACTTACTATGTCCTCATACTTTTGCAACATCTGTTTTACCTCCTTAGGTACCTCTATCTACAACTCACTCTCCTCCTCTTTAGGCTTTACAAAAATGACACATCCAACTATCTCGTCCTCTTGCAGCAAGTGTAAGAACTCTTTACCAGTGTTCAACAAAACACTAGGTGTTCTTGAGCTTCCTTCATCATCTTCTGTCAAAGACTGAATCTTGAAGGTTGTATCATCCTTCTTGAAAGAAATGGAGTTCTCTCCTCCATCATAGATCATCTTCCTATCAAATTGTCAGGGTCTTCCTAGTAGCAGATGACAAGCATCCATGGGCAACACATCACAAAGGATCTTATCCTTATATCCTCCAATGGTAAACTCTACCCAAGTTTGTTCATTGACAAGCACACTCTGTCCTTTATTCAACCAAGTCACCTTGTAAGGATTAGTGTGGGGTATTCTTGTGAGTTTCAACTTCCTAACTGCCTCTTCTGATATGATGTTGTCAGTTGAGCCTGAATCAACTATCACCTTGCACACTTTACCAAGAACTTTGCATCTCACCCTAAACAATGCTCTTCTATGTTTGGGTTCTTCTTTAATTGGTTGTTTGATCAAAATCCTATTGAACATCAGATTCTCACCAATTTCTGATTCAAACTGGTCCACATCCAGTGTCTTGTTGCTTTAAGAGTCTTCATGTGCATATGTAACTCTCTTTCCACTGTTGGATGATGTAGGCTTGTCAGGACATCTATATGCCGGGTGTCCTAATTGTCCACAGTTGTAACATTTCATGGTTGCAAAATAGGAACTACCTCTACCGGTACCTCTACCCCTATTTGAACCACCTTGTGCACCTCTTCCTCTAGTTTATCCTCCTCTAGGATTGGTTTCACTACCATGTTCAGTCAACTTGGCTTCTCCTTAGTTCCTCTACTCATTTGACTTGCTTTGGTAACCACCTCGGTGATTCACTTGGTCTCTACCTCTACCTCTACCCCTATTATTGGAGTCTCCTTTCCTTTTGTTCCTCTCTTCTACCTTGGCAGCAAGCTGATGACACTTCTGGATAGTAGTAGGAGTCCATAGACTTATCTCCTCTTGAATGTTCCACTCTAGGCCACTTAGATACCTAGCCACCTTAATGGATTCATCTTCTTGAACTTTGGACCTAAGACATAGCTTTTGAAACTCCTCTATGTAGGAGGCCACATCAAGATACTTCTACTTCAATCCTTGTCTCTTATTATGAAGTTGGACTTCATAATCCTCTGGTAAGTAGTTCTCCTTAACCTTACTCACCATAGCTTTCCAATTTGCAATAGGTAGCTTTCCCATACTGACTCTCTCTTCCTGCAAATACTTCCACCATGTCAAAGTTGCTCCCCTTAATCTTGATTTGGCAACTTTAACCTTCTGAGCCTCTATCACTCCTTCACACTCAAAGTGGTTTTCCATGCCCTCAATCCATTCCACAACAATGTCAATATCCATTCTTCCACTGAAATGTGGCAATCCTTCAAAAGCCTTGGTGTTCAAAGCCTTGATAGCTTTGACAAAAGGTTCTTCATTGAACAAGGGATCTGGTTTAGGGATAATGTCATCTAAGTCTATAGTCTTCTTGCCTTTACCCTTGGTGTCTTCATCCCAAGGTCCTTGTGTCCTCTGATCCACCACTTCCTGCAGTTTATCCCTTATCTCACTTATAGCTTCTTCAAGGAGTCTGTTCTTCTCCTTCTGTTCTTCCACCTCTCTAGCCAGCTCTACATTAGTGACCATTTTTCTCTCCCCTATTGATTCACCAGTATATAGAGACATACACAGTCCAACGAATCTTTAACTTGCTCTGATACCAATCTGATGGGATGGGGTATGGGATAGATTAGCCTAGTCTATGCTCTAGGACCCTTTCCTTGGATCACCTGGTGTTCTCCTCACATCCTAGGGTCTCTAGGACTTCCTTTGCTTGAGGAATCCCCTGACCTTGCCCAATCCACCCACTAATGTGTTACTTTGCTGCTCCTAAGGTCTCACCTACTCATGAGACTCAAAACCCCTTACTATAGCTAATAAGGAAAATCTTGTTCCACACCTTCCAAGGTCTTATCAAGGTTGTTTTAGGTCTATTTTATGGTCTATCCACCCATTCATGAGCCCCCAAGAGGTTTCAAGATTCTAACCCCTTACCGATTTCACCATTTTGTGTTTTTCCTACAAAATAGGGCTACAAGGATTAGGACCAATTAGGCCTCCTAACCGGTCTTTTAGGGCTCCCTCTCACAACCAATGCACAAACAACCCAATCTCCCAAAAAGGACTATCATTCATTTGGCAAAGACTCAAGGATTTTCTAGGTTTTAGACCCCCTAGTGTCCGTACTCTGTCCTTGGTGGATTTTAAGGTTTTTAAGGGTTTATCTAGGTCACAAGGAATGTTTTGTGTTTTAGCCTCCCTATCTCAATTGGTGGAGACTTCTCCTTCACACCATTGGTTCTTCACACACTCCTTTGCACCTCCTCTGAAGGGTGCATACTCTGTTGTTCAACCTTGCTCTCCAAGACCTCTGCACCAACAGCCATTCCTAACCGGGCACTATCCAGTCTCGCCTAGGAATGGACATTTTCTTGGTCTCCTTGCATTTCCAAGGGCCTTGCTTGTTTGGGACTATGGTACAAGGTCTCCTCATCCATTCCCCATGGTTTCATGGTGGTTCCACTGTGGGGAATGGAGTCAAGACTTCATTTACTCAAACAGGTTCAACACTGGACAGTAAAACTGCAATTCACAAACTATTTACAAACACACTCTACCGGTAAACAAAAAGATAAAATAATCACTCAAAATGAATTTATATACATTCAAGAAGACATTCCACATAGGTTGGATCACAAATCAATCCATTTTCTTGCTCGATAACTTCATTCAAACAGACTGGTAACTCACAAACAGTCACAGTCAGTACAGTTTGCTTGAGTCGTACAATCTCTGACAACCAACCCTTTAACTTAGGGTTTAAAACATCTTATACTACCCATACCTTGGCCGATGTGTCACATTTAGGGTTGTCCACACCAACCTAACGATTTTGACAACATGGTGGAAAAGTTGCTTGACAACTTTTAAAAGTTATCATGCAACTTTTGCAACTTTTGAGCAACTTTCCCAATATTGCTCTTCATGACTCCTAGACCCACAATGGGCCAACCTAAGGACACCACCATGATATGAAGGACCCCTAAACACCTCCAGGACACACACAACCTCCATTTTCAAAACCATCATAATTTTGACTTATGACCCCTAAGATCACCTCTAGGACTCTACCTAGGACCTATGAGCACTTGGCTCATTATTTTATATACAAAGGCTTCATAAGAAGCATAAAACCAACAAAACAAAGAAAGAGAAGGAGTCTGGAAGGGTGCTCCTACACCATGAAGGGACTGGCAGTAGGATGGGGCTTGGTTCTAGATGACATGGTGACACAGGGTCGCCGCTTTGCATGGGGGTCGGCTATGCTGGCCCACTTATACAGGGATCTACATTAGGTGGTGTACTTGGGTTATAGTAGTCTATCGGCTAGAGTGACACTACTATAGGTATGGGCATGGGAGCATATTCCCATATCTAGGCCACTTGCGGACAGAGATAGGCCTGTTGGGTGTGTGTATGCATACAGATGGTAGAGGAGGTGGTTGAGATCGGTGAGGGGATAGAGGGAGGAGAGGAGATAGGGGTGGAGATGGTGGGAGGAAAGGAGATAGAGGTAGAGATGGTGATGTCAGAGGGATTTGGGTGGAGAGAGTTGTGCAGCGAGTGATGGTGGATAGAGGTAGAGGAGGTTTGGCTATCAGAGCTGGGAGAGAGGAGTGAGTGGGAGAGGTGATAGCAGTGGTGGGAGGGACTGACGAGTTTAGATGGTTGGCTCAGAGGAGGAGAGTTGATGTGTTACCCCCACCAGCACTGAGGACAGTGAGAGGCATAGGGGCTACCACTTCATAGGTACCCATCCAAATGCGGATTTTGATGCACCGAGAGGATGCATAGATTAGGTCATTGCAGTTATCAGTGCAGCACCTACAGACACAACTATTGGTGCATCAGCGACAGAATACATAGCTAACCACTGAGCGAGATATCATTTTGGAGTGGTTGGTTCTATCTGAGGCTCGAGCAGAGGCTTTGGAGAGAGTGGCGGCAGGTGGCTCAATGAGAGATACCCTGAGAGAGGTGGATTTGAGAGCCAAGGAGGCAGAGTACTATAGGAGGCACTATGAGGATGCGGTGCCCAGGGAGCGTCGAGTGCCGAGTTTTATAGCTTCAAGATCCAGTCGATCTCGAGAGACCAAGTCGAGGACAAAGAGCAGAGGCGTGACAGGGCCTCCTAGATAGGATCCACCTAGAGATCCAGGTGCTGGGACATCAGCTGCGAGACCATCACCCTCAAGAGATAGTCATACCTAAGAGATGTTGTTTCTATTGTATTTTGTTGCTTTTGTTGTTTTGGCACAGACATAACATATTTTGTACATTGATCATTTTTGAGATACATATATATGACACCATTTTCCTTGATCCTCATGTGATGTGCTATGGATGATGCTTTCTATATGATTTTGATGTTTCTATGATGATGATGATGCAATTCTTAGATGTATGTGATTTGATATGTGATAAATATGATGTGTTAGTGCCTGATGTTTATGAGATGTATCTTGAAAATGAGATGTATGATATGATATGTTGTGAGATGTATCTTGAAAATGAGATGTATGATATGATATATTGTGAGATGTATCTTGAAAATGAGATGTTTGATATGATTTGTTGTGAGATGTATCTTGAAAATGAGATGTGTGATATGATATGTTGTGAGATGTATCTTGAAAATGAGATGTATGATATAATATGTTGTGAGATGTATCTTGAAAATGAGATGTATGATATGATATGGAAAATGAAATGATATTGATGCAAGATTAATGTGATATGTAACTAATTGTAAAATGATATGCAACTAATTGTAAAATGATATGCAACTAAATTGTAAAATGATATGCCTAGTTTCAGGAATGATGTTGCCTGTATAAGACATGGATGATCAAGCATTTGGTTTCAAGAATGATACTACCTATATAAGACATGGATGATAGAGCGTCTAGTTTCAGGAATGATATATCCTGTATAAGAGATTATCAAAATGCCTGGTTTCAAGAATGATATATCTTGTATAAGAGCTGATCAAAACATCTGGTTTCAGGAATGACATATCCCGTATAAGAGTTGATCAATACATCTGGTTTCAGGAAAGATACATCTTGTATAAGACATGATAGAAGATAGTTTGGAAGAATGATAGAAGATAGTTTGGAAGAATGATGAAGATATGAAAGTGAAGAAAGATTCCATGATGATGTGATCGATATGCATGTGAGGGATACAATGATGAATGATATGCATTATATTTTGATATGAGATTTTATGAGGATGATGTGATGCTTAGATAAATGCTCTTGATTTTGATTGTGACGCAAATTTATGATTCATGATGAGATGAACGAAAATGTGATGATGTATTGCATTGATTTAAGAGATGTGAGATGTTTATGATAATGATAATGATAATGAAATGATACTAATGCAAGATTAATGTGATATGTAACTAATTGTAAAATGATATGCAACTAAATTTAGCATCCTCATTCTGTGTTTATCATCCCTGTATAGTCACATGTTTTTGCTTTCTTCGTAGGTATCATCATTGAGCATTGATTTGTTTGGGATATGTTGAAAATTTATACAAGCATAATGGTATAATTGAACCATAATGACCTAAGAAAAATTTACATGATTTTTTATTTTGCAAGATAGCACAAGCGTCAAGGTATAATTGAACCAGGACGACCTGAGTGTGGATTGCGTATAAACAGATAAGATTAAACCAATTATATGCGCAAAGTGGAATCATGTCTTCAGTGATATGTTGTGAATCACGTCTTGAGACAACTATTTGCACAGTACAAGTGATCGCCTCACAGACATAAAACTAAAAAAAAATATTGGAGTCTCCATGACTTTCTCTAGCTTAATGCATTGTTGAGAAAATATAGAGGATCCAATAGTTCAAAAAAAAATTAGGGCAAAAATAGTCAAAACTTTATGCAAAATGCCAACATTTGATACTTCAGAAAATCATCCATCATATTTTGTGAATCTCGTTAAGTGATCAATGTGTGGTTTTGTGATTGTTGAGTTGTTTGCTGGATATGATGTTTTGAATTTGCGACAAGTTTTGATGTCTTGAATTTGCTGCAAGTTCTGATCAATGCTGCCCCTAGCTGAGTTTTCCTCTGGATTTGTACAGTGATTATCAAGCCATGGTGGGATATGATGAAATGATATTTGGATAAACCAGGATAGTGACTACGCTAAGTATTTCCTGGATAATGTGATAAAAATGTCGGGCGATGGCTGATAGTGCTGGAATGTGGATATACCGGTTTGGTAGAGAGATAGAGGAGTTGTCCTCTCACAATAGCGCATGTTGCCAGGTTTTCACCAGTTGCTTTTATTGTACCTTTTTATTTGCTTTTTCTTGATTTTTTTTTTGATTATTTTTTTGACTTTTCCATGTATTAGACTGCTTAGGTGTAGTATTTCTTCAGATAGATGTTGTTAGTTGGTTCATCAAGCACATCTCCTTCTGAAGTTGTTAGCTGATAAGCACCTGATCTATAGGCTGATATGATGACATAGGGACCTAACCAATTAGGTTCAAATTTCCCTTTCTTTTCCTGATCTTCTTGATTTCTAGGATTTTCCTTGAGTACTAAATCACCAATTTTAAAAATTTTGGGAATGACCTTGTGGTTGTAGCTTTTGCACATGCGTTGCTGATATGCTTTGATATGAGTGTAGGCACATTGGTGTCTTTCATCTAGAAGTTCTAGCTCTTGTAGTCAATTGACTCGATACTCTTCATCTAGAATTAGGCCTTTCAAAGAGACTCTGAGAGATGGAATTTCTACCTCCAAGGGTAAAATGGCTTCTAACCCATACACCAATGAATATGGTGTAGCTCACGTAGGTGTGCAGATGCTAGTTCTATATGCCCAAAGTGCTGGATTGAGTTGTACATGTCAATCTTTGCCTGCATCATTCATTGTTTTCTTTAGGATTTTCAATATTGTCTTGTTGGATGCTTCTGCCTGACCATTCCCCTATGGGTAGTAAGGTGTAGAGAAATGATGTTGGATATTGAATTTTTCACATAGTTCTCGCACATCTTGGTTCTTGAAAGGTTGTCCATTATCTGTGATGATGGAACTTGGAATGACATATTTGCATATTAGATAATTAAGGATAAAAGAGGTCATTTGTTTCCCAGTCACTGTGGTCATGGGGACCGCTTTAATCCACTTGGTAAAATATTCTATTGCAGTTATAATGAATTTGTGTCCATTTGAAGATGAAGGATGAATTTTGCCAACTAAGTCCAGTCCCCACTGGCAAAAAGGCCAGGGTGTTGTGAATGGTTGTATTTCCTGTGCTGGTGCATGTATAAGATTGCCATGAATTTGGCATTTAGGACACTTCTTTGCAAAATGATAAGAGTCTTTTTCCATTGTCGGCTAGTAATATCCCATTCTTAGAAGTTTTTTAGCAAGAGTGGGACCACTTGAGTGTGTGTCATAGATACCTTCGTGAATCTCTTGTAAAGTGGAGTCAGATTCATTATGATCAAGGAAACGAAGAAGAGTACCATCTAGACCTTGATGGTACAAAGTACCAGCAGTGAGAGTATAACGGGTGGCTTGCCTGATAAAGTTGCATTTTTGGTTTCGGGATAGGTCAATCGGTAGGATATTACTCTTAAGATAGTCGCATATCGGTCCATATAATGGAGATTCAGAACTGATCAAGGCATAGATAACATGGGAATCAGAATGGTCATAGGTTGGGGAGAATAATTGCTCTACCAGAAACTCATAACGATTTTGTTGCTCTGGAATTTGTAGTAGTGAAGCGATAGTAGCCATTGCATCATTTTCTCTGTTGTCCAACCTTGGTATTTGCTCGAAGGTGATGTGTACAAAATATGGTTTGAAATCATCCACCATTCATTTGTATGGTAGTAGCTTGTCGTCCTTTGTCTGATAGTCATTGTTGATTTGATTGATGACTAGTTGTGAATCTCCGTAGACTTTTAATTTTGTGATTCTCCATTCCATGGCCATTTTGATGCCTATAACCAGTGCCTCATATTCAAAAACATTATTTGTGCATGGAAACATAATCCTATATGATCTTGGTATGGTGTGCCCTTTAGGAGTGATGAACAGAATGCCAGCACCTGAGCCATGTTGAGTATATGATCCATCAAAGTATAGGGTCCATTGTTTGGTGGAAATAGCAAGAAGATCCCTATCTGGAAATTCAATTTCCATAGGTTGTTTTCTAGGTAGTGGTACTTCAGCTAGTTGATCTGCAATTGCTTGTCCTTTGATAGCTCGTCGCTCTGTGTAGTGGGTATCAAATTCACTAAGAATCATGACCCATTTAGCCAATCAACCTGTAAGAGCTGCTTTGCTGAGTAAATATTTGAGAGGATCAATTTTTGCAACTAGCTTAATTGTGTGAGCTATCATGTAGTGTCAGAACTTTTGAGAGGCAAATACCAATGTTAGACAAGCCTTCTCAATGAATGTATAGTTGAGTTCATATCCGTTCAATGTCCTGCTAATGTAATATATAGCTCATTCCTTGCCTTGTTGATCTTCTTGTGCTAATAATGCCCCCAATGATATATTTGTTGTTGAAATGTAGAGAATGAGTGGCTTCCCTACTATTGGTGGTACTAGAACTGGTGGGTTCATTAGATATTGCTTGATTTAATAGAATGATTCTGCACATTTGGCTTCCCATCTAAATGGTACATTTCTATGTAGCAAATGATTGAACAGTAGACTTTTATCTCCTAGTTGAGTGATGAATTTCCTGATTGACTGGAGTTGTCCTTGTAGAGATCTGAGCTGGATGATGTTCTTTGGTGGTGGCATCTCCATAATGGCTTGTACCTTTGCTGGATCTACATCAGTACCCTTAGTTGAAACTATCTAGCCTAATAACTTGCCTGATGTAACCTTGAAGACACATTTCTTAGGGTTTAGCCTGACTTGGAACTTTTCCAATCTATCAAAAATCTTCTCTAAGATGCTTAAATGTTCTACCCTGGTGAATGATTTAGCTAGTAAATCATCCACATAGTCCTCCATGAAGGTATGCATCATGTCATGAAAGATTGTTGTCATTTCTCATTGATAAGTTGCTCCTACATTCTTTAAGCCAAATGGCATGACATTCCAACAATACATTTCCCATGGATAGGTAAACGTGGTTCTATCTTGATCCTTCGGGGCTATCTTGATTTGATTATAGCTTGAAAAACCGTCCATTAATGATAGCATTGCATGGCCTGCTGTGAGGTCTACAATTATGTCGATACTGGGCAAAAGAAAGTCATCCTTTGGATAGGCTTTGTTGACATCTCTAGAATTAGTGCATATTCTGAGACTACAATATGGTTTTGATATTGGTACTATGTTGGAAATCCATTCAGCATAGTCAATAGGTCAAATAAATTTGATGTCTAATAGTTTCCTTGGGTTAGCTTTAACCATGAGTGCTACATGTGGATTCATCTTTCGCAATTTTTGCTTGACTGGCTTAGCTCCTGGAGCAATGGAAAAATGATACATGATTAATTTTGGATTAATCCCAGGCATATTTGCATATGACCAAGCAAAGTTGTTTTTCTTTTCTTTAAAAAATTTGATAAACTCTGATCTTTCTTTCTCTGTCAAAGATTCTGCAAGGTGCATGTTTTTGGCTACTTCTGTTGTACTAATATTGATTGATAGAGTGGGCTCAATCAATATGGGTGATCGCTTGTGATAATGTTCAGGAAGAGTGTCAAGTCTCCCATCTTTAGGTGCCTTAAAAAGGTTTTCACCCTCAGATGCATCCTTTATTTTTACTTTTTTGTGATCTATTGTTGTCATTGACTAGTTCTCGGTAGTAGATCCTTTATTTTGTTCATTTTTGTGACTGAGAGACATGGCACTCCCTCGATTGCAAATGCCATTACTTTGTTCACTGGTAGAGTCTGTTTTTGGGTTAACGGTACATAAGTAATGGATAATGGATTCATCGCTTGGGAAAATTGGTATGTCATGAGTTTCAGGTTCGTCCTAGTCTATGAGGTCAGGAAAGACAAGTGGTAAGGAGTCGTTAAGTGGATCAAATTCTGTTGTTGTAAGTGTTAGGATGGAGGTATCATCGTAGTTGGCTTGGGTGTTAAAGAAGTTAAGGATTTCGTCGAGGTCTTCGATGGTATCATCTTCTGTGTAGACTTGCTTGTAATGTTGCTACTCATTTTCCTTGGCATCATAGATATTTTGTGGACCAAATTCAAGTGGTCTAGATTATGTGTCGTGTTCTTCTTGAGAGATGGGTGTATGACTGTCATTTGCACCAATATCTTCACTAACATTAGAACAGCTGCCCCATTCATATTCATTGGAATCAGTCTCAGAGGTATTATCCCAAATTTTGGCAGTGTTGTGGACAGGTACGTTGTAGGGTGAGAACAAGTCTTTGATGATTGATATAAGTTTGATAGTTTTCTCTGATTTTGTGTCAGATCCTGCTTCCACTCTTTGCATTTGTTCACATAATGTTTCTCCTCGAGGAAGAATGAAGTTACTAGGAGGCAATTCCTCTTTGTCAAATATTGGTTCTTGAATATGATGTGCTTCTACAATAGATGCTTCCTTCTTTTGATTGATGGGCTTCCTTTAATATTGCTTTTGTTCTTGATTTTCACATTCTTTGTGTATTGTCTCAGCTAACTCAAATAGTGCCTCCTGCCAAGAGTCCTCCTTGTATTTCTTCTTTGCTTTCCACTGAGGTTTTTGGTATTTGCTTGGTGTCTTCCTTGGTGGTAAAATGTATTCATAGCCCAATCCTTTTTTGTCTTTACTGAATTGTGAAGGAGGATCTAATGGTTCTGTGACGCCTTCCTGATGTTTACCAATAGGTCCTTTGTCATTGTATCCCATTTGTGGCATGATCAAGTAGCCTTTTCCATATAGGTGTGTTGGTATAGCTACCTCCATAGTAGCGGCTTTGTCTTCTTCCTCATCCTTGTATAGCCAACTAAGGATGCCTTTTTCCTCTGATTCATGTTCTAGAGTGCCTATTTGGATAAATTTGCCATCAAACTTGGTGATGAGTTGGGTTGCTTGATGTGTTGATGCTGTAGGTAATCCATGAGATTTAGGCAACGTTGGTAAGTTGGTCAAACATAAGGTTTCCAAAGAGTATTCTCCCATGCCTTGCTCTTTGATTTTCATTTTCTGCTTGAAGTTCATAGATAGTGATTTAGACTTTTCTTATTGAATAGTCGGTGTTAAGGAACTTTTTTTTTCTCTATTATATGGAACCAAGCTGTCTTGGGCTGCCCCCATAGCATTACAATGTTGAAATGGGTTATGATCTGCTGATATAGAAATCTCCTGTCCATTGTAAGGGAACTTAACACACTGGTGATAAGTAGAAGGTACTGCTTGCATTTCATGTATCCAAGGTCGACCCAATAAGATATTGTATGTGAGGTCTATGTCTAAGACTTGGCACATAGGGTCCTACTTGAATTGGCAAAATTATTGTTCCTTTAGGTGATCTTTCTTCATCATTATATGCTTTGATAGTGATCTTTTTGCGTGGATCAATAGATTGCTCACAGAAGCCTAATGCACGGATAAGTTTCAAGGTATAGATATTGAGTCCAGCTCCTCCATCTATTAATACTCTTTTGACTCGATGTTTGTAGATCAAGACTTCAATGTGGAGTGGAGTATTGTGTGGATGGCTCAATGAGATATTATCATGCTCAGAAAAGGTAAGGTTATGAGGCTCTATCATATGAGCCACCATGGCTTGGAATTTGTCAGCATCCAGATCTTGAGGTACATTTGTTTCCAATAGTGCTTGTTCCAAGATGTCTTTGTGTTTTGGTGAAAGTTTCAGCAACTCTAGTATAGATATTTGAGCAGGAGTTTTGCGTAGTTGACTGACTAGATCATATTGAATTTTGGGTATGGTGTTTGTTGTTGATGTATGCCCCTTTAAGACATATTTTTGAGCTCTAGTTGTTACATTGATGGATTCATGTTCACGTTTGTCTTTGATTGTGATGACATTTACTTGATTATCCTCAACTGATATATGATTGATGGTGTTATTGTATATGTGATTGATACGAGCTCCACATGTATTGTTTGAGGTTGAAGCTCCATCCTTGTTGTAGTTGGGAAGAGGATTTTTAAAGGCTCCATGGCCACCATTCGTCTTGATACCATCGATTGTTAAATTGCCTCTATCAATCATGTCTTGAACAATATTTTTCAATCTCATGCAATCATTTGTTTGATGACCTTTGTTACGATGAAAATCACAAAAGTGTGAGTCATTCCACCAAGGTGGTTTGATTTGTGGTTCAAAGTTATTGATCGCGGGTAAGGAGATAATTTTGTTTGCCAGGAGTTCTCTGAATGATGATTCCAAGGATTTCCCTAGTGGTGTGTAAATGCATTTTTGAAAGTTGTTTGTGTTACCTCGTGAGTTTGGATTAGGTCCTTGATTAGTGTTATTGTTTTGGGTATTGTTGGCATTTTTTGTGTTGAGTTGATCTTGATTGGTATTTGGTGCATAAGTGGTAGTGCCTTGATTAGCACCTTTGTGATTCTTTGTAGCTTGAGGATTACCTGATAATGCTAGCATGGGTTGCTTGGATTTTGCATCATTTGATTTGTTTCCTCGTTCATTTCCATTGTTTTTGTTTCGGGTCTAGAACCTGGATTTGTCTAAGTTGTTATTGTTTTGGTTGTTGTAGTTGGAGGAATTTGTTCCTTCTTTGAAGAATTTCAATGTTCCTTTCTTGACACATGCCTCTTCTACTTGGATGCCATTCTCAATCAATTTGGCAAAAGATGGTATACATTGAAGCTTGAGTATGTAACTCATCTCACTATTCAAGTTGTCGATGAAAATTTCCATCTTTTCTTTTTCAGGCACATCTCGAGGATATCTCAAAACCATACGTCGCCAACGTTGAAGGAATACCATGAATGTTTCATTGTTTTTCTATTTGGTATTACAAACATCTAGCATAGTGATAGCATGTTGAATGTTATAGGAATATTGAGTTATGAATTTGTTGACTAATTCATCGAATGATCTGACAGGAGGTGTGATTTTGGATAACCATTCCATTGTTTGTCCTCCCAAGCTTCTTGGGAATAACCTCATCAAATAGGTGTTATCATGGGAAAATTCAACACTCATGTTACAAAATTCCTGAACATCATCATGAGGATTGCTTTTCCCATCATATTTGTCAAATTTGGGAATGTCTGAGTTTGGGGGAAAAGGCACCATGTTTAACCGTCTGTCAAAAGGATAAGGACAAATTTCAATTAAGGAGTACCATACTATTGTCCCTTGTTGCATGTCTTGCATTTATCTTTGTAACATTTCCATTTGTTGAGTGAGAGCAACCAAAGGTGCATTATTTTGTCGAGGGAAGAGTTCTTCCCTTGCATTAGTTCTAGGCTGAAATGGTGTGTGGAATGGTATGTTTTTCTTTGGGATGTTTTGCTCAGGGATATTTTGCTCTGGTAGATTTTGCTCAGGTATGTTTTGTTCAGGGTCACGTGCTTCCTCCTCTCTTTGTCGTTCTTGATAGTCATAATGTCGAGATCTTGTTCTAACTATATCAGTGTCAAAGTCTTCAGGGAGTTTAACTCCTTTGCTTCTGAGCATGAGTAGATATTTTTCTTTGTCATTTTCCATGAGTCTTTCCACAAGTTTTTGAAATGAAGCGCTTTCTTGACACTCTTGGAGGAGTTCCTTATAAATTTTGGTGTCCTCTAGATTTGGACACTCGAAAGGATTTGATAATCTTCGATTCATGCTGGACTCTAGTTGCATTTCACTTTGTTTGTTTCATTGAGAGCGAGTAACAACAGACATCTAATAAAAGCTTTATGTGACAAAAGGAACGAACTCCTCTTCAATGTTTTGTTCAGGGGTTGGTGGTTCAAATTGGGGTATGTTGTAAGTGATGCACTCTTCAGGAAAGAAGGTCGGATTGATCTTTCCTCCTTGATTTAGGCATTGACTAAATGTTGATTTTTGACAGAATGCTCTACTCCTCAATGGTTCCTTGTCAAATTCGTTTGTTTTGTCTTGAAGATACAAGCGCATATGACGAAGGAATGTTCGATGAGATTTGAAGAGTTGGTGATTGATGTATAAAAATTTATTCCGTTTGGCAAGTTTTAGAGAAATGGGTTGTTGTTTCCTCAACTTAGTGTTATGATAAATACTCTTTCTTCTCAGAATATGAGGATTAGTCATACACAAGCGATCAATGGTTTCCTTTGATTTTTTTTGGATTTAGTTTAGCTTGTTTTGGAAACTCAAGTTTTACTTTATCAAATGAAGGTTTAGATGCCCCCTCACGACAAAGCGTGTCAAATGATATGGAATACAAGCTTTCCCGATATGGAAACTCAATTTGACAAGTTGGAGTTTTAAAACAAGTGTGTTTTGGATAGAGATTCGTTTGATTGAAGGACCTGTTTGATACTTGTGATGAGGTTTCCTGATTTTTGATAGGACAGATGTGTTATCTTGCGACTAGTTTTTAGATTTTGGCAACTTTGTTCGATGGAAAACTTGCTTTGACAATAGTTTTTGATACTCTATTTTGCTTTTCTGTTTGATGAAGTTCAGGTTGAGGAAGGAAAGCTCCTGAAATTGTTTTTAAATTTTGAAAAATGGCCTCTGTTTTGCCCCCTGTTTTCTCGGTTTTTGCTATGCGCTAAGACAGAGCCGCAATGCGCTATAGAAAGTCCTTAATGCGCTAGAGAAAATACTCCACGTGCCACGCTACCCCCTATGACATGCTAACTGGTTTGTTTTGATTTTTTCTTGGTTTAAAAGATTATGCGCTAATACGGGTCGTCAATGTGCTAACTATTGATCTCTACGCGCTAAAGTTTGGTCTCCACGTGCTAAGTTGATGCTTCAATGCGCCAAACTATTTTCAAAAGGCGCTACTTTAAATTTCTAGTTTTGGATTTCTATGAAGTGCTAATTTAAGACTTAATGCGCTAAGGTGAAGGTCGAATGCACTAAAGGATGGTTTCCACGTGCTAAGAAATTGCTCTTACATGCTAAACTACCCTGATAGTTTAACTTGGTTGCTTTTCTGCAATTTTTGGAACTTTGTTTTTAGTTTTCAATGATGATGGATGATTTTCTGAAGTAACAACTGAAAGCATAGCACAAAAGAGACAACCATTTTTCTTAACCTAAACAATGAGTGTATGTTCCGCGAGGATGTGTTCAAATCCTCAATGTTTTAACAGGTTTAGATACAACATGCAATTTAGTCAGACTCTTTATTCAAAGGTCATAAGTAGTATTATAGCCCACTAGTCTCAATACTCTGTCAGCTCAAACAGCAGTGTCACCCCCTAGGGGGCACCCATTTTTTTGTCTTTTGTCAGAAATTAACCCAAAGTGAATTGCTTCACAATTGAGTAGTTATCTTGGGAAATATATGGTGAGCGATCTTGGGGGCGGATTCTTCCCCACCCTTGCACTATGATATTACAAATATCTGGATACTGACTCGACTCAAAGTTTCTATGCTAAAGTTCGTAATCAGGCTTCCCATTCAGTCGTCAGTGATAAACTCCCTCCAGAGGATTCCCAACCTTTAGAACAAAGGATTTATGTATCACAAGGATACTGAGGGAAGGCTAATCGTTGTGCGCAACCATTGAAAAGGACTTTCATCACTTTCCACTTTTGATTATAGTGGGTTGGAACACTTGGCTTCAAAGTCATTCCCCACATAGGTCGTTCCCTTCACACCGGCCAAAGAATGGCTTTAAGATTTTTTCAACCCCTCGGGAAGGCAGGCCTACTAAAGGATTTAATGCAATAGCACTGAAAGCGTAAGAGTGGTTTGGCTTTTTGATCACCCAGTTAAGGGGTGAGCATATTCCTTCCACTTTAAAGACAAGGCAAACAAGGTTCTTTTTAACTTTTCACTTCAATGATTTGCTAAAATCTATATGGAGATGTTGCTCCACGAAAACATGGTGTTTATTTTACTCCTTTAAAGCAGTGATTTTCTGATCTATGAAAAAGAACAGGTCAACAAATCAAAGTCGATGTTTGGTCAACAAAAGAAATCGATCAAAAGGGGAAGATCTTCCCTCTTTAGTTGCAAATGACTTTGGCAATGTGTGATTCTTTTACTTTGCAAAAAATTGAAGTGGATCCTTTTATGCACCAAAGGATGGTGAAGTTGTTTTTAAACACCTTTTGTTTGCAAAAATCGAAACATTGCTTTGTTCTTTTTAGAGCCCAAATTGAAAATTTCTCTTCTAGAAAGCAAGAAAAGATTGTTTTTGTGGTTCTTTTTATAGCCCAAATAAGGTGAGTTCAATTTTATCTAACAAGAATTAAAAAAGACTCTAAATTCTAACTAACTTTAATAAGTTAGTAAAAATTTAAACTATTTATAATCCTAAAAATAACACTAAGCTCCTCCTTGCAAGAAAATGTCAGAAATCCTGAAAAATACAGATTTAAAATAGTTAGAAAGATTTTTGCTCTTGTGGACTTCTACAAGTCTAAGTTTTATCTCGGTTACAATATAATTCTTGTTTTCTATCTATGATGCGCTATAGAATGGACTGTATGCACTACACGATGACTGGGATGCGCTATAGAACAGACCCGATGCGCTAAATTGTTTTCTAAATGCACTGCTCTATTATTTTCCCACACCGAGACCTACAGGAAAATGTTAATAAAGTTTATGCGCTATGTAACGGTTTGCACGCGCTATGGAATGAGTCCCATGCACCAAACAGTGAGCTGGATGCGCTAGACTTTTAACCAGATGCGCTAAGGGATGTTCCCTACGCATCGATTCCTGTTTCCCATGTACCTGTAAAAGTGATTAGTTTTAAAAACTAATTTGATTAATGGGGTTGAGCCCCACGGTGGGCGCCATAAATGTGTGCAGGAAAAGCGGGTCTATGAAACTCAAAATGTGAAAATGCAATCTCAAAGAGCTTGTTCACACACCCACAGGACTTCTTGGTGCAAGTTATGGAGTCATGAGAAATGACTCAACTTCCCAAGGTAGGTTCCTTGGTTCTCTATCTCACAAGGTCCCTCAAGCCAATGCCTTTGCTCTTAGATCACTGAGAAAAGTGACTTAGGGATGATGAATGCAAGAACGAGGGATGCTTTAGATTGATTTTAACATGAAATGCATCCTATCTATGCATGATTCTACAAATGAAGTAAACTAGATTATAAGATGACAAGGTTAGTAGCAATACTATCCTAACATGATATACTAGTTAATGATTTAAGCTAATGATAAAGGAAATACTCTAAAATGTTTATTAGATTCATTCCTATTACAAAGAGAAGCTAGATGTATTGATAATTTGAGCATAAATAAGATACTGAAAGCTTTTATGGATCCTTTAAATGGAGGAATGAGAGTTCTATTTATAGTAAAAATAGGGCAATGGATGTGTTGGCATATGCACACTCCAAAGAGACATTGTATGTGATTGAAGGTTTTGTCATTGATGGCAACCTTGCAATCCTATGGCACTGGAAAAGACATTATACCGGCATCAGCAGATCACACTCTACCGGCACTCAGGACACCGGCACCGGCACCGGCACAGAGGCCGACAGGATTCTTGTTATATAATATTTTGTTTATTATTGTAAGTTGACTTGGCAAATTGTAAAATGACTCTTATATATAAAAGAGATCATTGTAGACATTTTCAAATATGTGAAGAATGGGAAATAGAAGCATTCAAGAAAATATTAGGCAGACCTAATGTGCGAAATATAAGTCAAGGGGTATATGTAAAGAATAGAGCAGGAACAGGTACTGAATCAAGCATTGAAGATGCTATTGTAAAGCAGTACAGATATTGGATTTGTATAATCCTTATTATAAGTTAGTGAGACTTCCCATTGAGCAGTGAGCTCTAGACAGTTGGCCTTCCTGCATGTGCAGGCCCCCATTGTAAGTAATATTCTCTTATTGGCCAATGAGTGAATATTGTGGGTCACAAATCCCACCGAGGTTTTTCCCACACCAGGTTTCCTCGTTAACATCTTGTGTTATGGTGTAATTTTCATGTGGATGTACTTGATTATGTTTATTGCATTATTTCTTGCATACCGGTACACTGTTATATTATGTTCTGCATGTTTTAAGTTAAGAAATTCTAATCACCGGTCAGATACTGATTCACCCCGCCCTCTTAGTATCTGGGGGACCCCTAACAATTGGTATCAGAGCCTGGTCCTCTATTTTCAGAAGCCTAACAGCTTGAGGAAGGTCTTGACACCAATAAAAATGGAAAATCTGATGAAGCAACTTGAAGGAGATCTTATAGACTATGATGCAGAAAAATTGAAAAATATCAAACTAGAAGATGATTTAAGGGCAGCTCAGGATATCATTCAGGCACTTCAAGAAAATTTTACTGTTGCAAGAAATAAGAGGAGAGAACTTTGTGAAAAATTACAAAATGAGAATGATGAAAAGGAATCACTTAATGATATGATAAGCAAGTTGAAACAAGAGATCATGACAACAAAAAATGAAATGCAGGATATGACTATGAGATTTTGCAAAGAGATTGAGGATAGGAAGAAGAATGAAGAAGAATTGACCAAAAGACTAAGTGATGCAGCAAATGAGAATACAAGACTTAGCTATGAAAATGACATGTTGAAGACAGATCTGATGCATACTCAGAATGACTCAAATGAACTAATGAGACAAAAAGAAATCTTGGAAAGAGAACTAGAAACTGCAAATCAACACAAAGAAAATTTCAAGAAAAGCTCAGAGGAACTTGGCACCTTGCTGAAAAATCAAAAACCTAAAGGTGACACTTCTGGAATTGGCTTTGAAGTTGGTGAAAGCTCTGGTACTGCAAATACTTAGGATCACAGCAAACCGGTAAGACAACCTAATGCTTATAAATTCAATGGAAAATGCTTTAACTGTAATAAGTATGGTCATAGAGCAAATGAATGTACATCTAGAAATTATCAGAATATCAACACACCCACTGGTCAATGTTCTAAATGCAACAAAGTAGGTCACAACTCTGAAAACTATAGAATGAATGTGAGATGTTATATTTGTGGAAGATTTGGACATTTATCTAATCAATGCAGAACACAAACTGGCATAGGTTATGGGAAAGCTATTCAGAAAAATAACGTAACTTGTTATGCATGTAACAAGATTGGGCAGATTGCTAAATTTTGTAGAAGTAAAGGAACACCGATAGACAACAAAAGTGCTAGCTTGAAAGGTAAAGACAAAGTTGAAGAGGTTAAGCAAGAATTCTCAAAACAATGGATTAGGAAAGCTTATCTAAATATTGGGAATACTCCTCCACTAGTAGAACCAACCAATGCTTCACCGGCAGGACAGAGTGATGCTTCACCGGAAGGACAGACCAGTGCTCCACCGGCAGGAAGTTCTCCATCTAATTAAAAAAAAAAAAAATCCTTGAGGGTTTAGCAATCTAATGACACATGTGCTATTACTCCCTCGGTTAAGATAAGAAGTTGAAAATTACCTATTACCGGCAAACAATGTTAAGTGAATACTTAACCGGCATGCAATTAATGTGGTAGATGACGAATAGACACTATAAAATTAAGGTTTTGGCTCCATTTCATTTCACCATGATTTCAAATTTTCAAAGAGCGCGAAGACTCCGAGCTAAGGCATTTCGAGCAAGAAGCAAGCACACTCCAAGCAATCATCCATCCAAGGTAGTAAAAGGTATTTAATCATGCCATCCACCTCTGCAATTGAATACACAGCAAACCCTATTGTTGTTGAAGTAATAAAAAGACCTAGGCCTGTATTTCAGTTAGTTCCCGACATAGCAAAGAAGGTTGATACCTTAGGTGCTTTTTCTCAAATTCCTAAGGGAGTTGTATATGCTGAAGACCCCAGAATGTACATCCACTGCAACATTGAAGAGTTAGGAGATGAGGAAATTAAAACGATTTATAAAACCGTGATATGTGATAATACCGGCAATGTTAAAAATGAACACAAAATCATTGAAACCCTAGGATTTACAGAGATCCTTAGCATTCCTGAATTTCCAAAGGATGTGATTAGGATAGTTTTAAGTAGGGTACATGGAGAATTTTTTTGGTTAGATGCAATCCACAAGATCACCAAGGAAGCTGTGAAAGCTGTCACAGGGTTACCGACCACCGGTAAAAGGCCAGATAAAACCAAGAATGTTTCCAATGACCTAGTTATAGACCTAACTGGTGCAACATTTGACAAAAGGTCTCTAAGGGTTAATGATGTAAAAGATATCAATGTGAGATTCATCAGTATGATATTAGGGTATAAAACAACTCATGCTAATAGACTAAATTCAGTTTCAAGTTTATGCATTAAGAGTGCTTATGATATGGTAACAAATAATGCAAAAATTGACATATGTGAATGGTTAAAGGATGAATTAATTAACAATCTTGGAAAGATCAAGAAGGACAAGAAAGGAACTTTCAGATTTGGAAATTTGTTGGTATGCCTAATGCTACACATAACAAAATAGGTTCCCAGCATAGGTTACAAAGAACTTGGATATGACATACTAGTAGGCAAACAATTGACTAAACTATTCAATAACATGGGTGAGAACAAGGAAAACAATATTAATGACTTCTTTCAAGCATTAAAAGCCAAAATGAAGAAAAGAGTAAGGTTATCACAAAAGGTTGTAGACAAATACAAAGATGATATATGCTTTGTCATCAAGAAAGATGAAATCTGGATGGAAGCCGTCATCCCAAGGATAGTTTGGGTAACCGAGATGGGCTATGAAACAGATGATCACATAGTTGAAACATATGCTAAAGCACTTCTGGAAGCCCCCAGAGAACCAAAAGAAGAAATATTTGGTAGTGCTGAAACCATAGAAAGCCAAATTCAATCAAAGAAAAGAGTGAAAAAGGTTGAGGTAGTTGTAAGAAAAGGGTCCAGACAAGCAAAAGCCATTAAGGAAGATGTATTGAAGAAAACCGGCATAACAAAGGATGAGTTAGCAGCTCCACGGCCTGAAACTCACCTATCACCGGTATGTACTTCTTCAGGAAGTGACATTCCTGCAATTTTTAAAAGAGTTGTAAGGAAAAGAGATCCCTCACCAGCAACCACACCTTCACCTAGGAGGACAAGGCAAAAGCAACAAGTAGTGAGATCTTTGGTTAGAAGGACCACACTAAAGAAGAAACTGACACCCAAGAAGAAGAAAAGGACAAACAAAGACTTGGCTCCTCTTGATATACTACTGAATGAAATCACAGAGGAAGGTAAACTGAAAAATATAGAGAAAATTTATGACACTCTAACAACTGATGAGAAAGAACAAGTTGAGAATAGTGTTATATTGCACATGGATATGTACAAGAAATTTTTGATGGAAGTACTCAATGAAATTCTTGATGAATTATTCAAAAGACTAGAGGTAAGAAGACAGGCAGTGATAGAATTGGATAAGAAAATAAAAATTGAGAAGTTACTTGTTGTATATCCGGTAAACTCTCCACAAGAAATTGATGATCTGATTACAAAGGCCAGCCAGTCAGTATTTTCTACTACACGTCGGCATATTTCACTAATGGCAGGAAGAGTTAATGAAGTGACAAAGGAAATAGAAGATGGATGGGATATATTCCTAGTTGAGAAAGAAAAAGAAGAAGAGTACAGGAACCCTAAACCTATAAAGGTATATCAGAAAGATAGAGACAAGGGGAAAGGTAAAGTTGGTGGACCACCAAGTATCAAGGTTAGAGACAACTTAGCCCCACCTTCTTTAAATACTCCACCGGTAAAAATAACAACTACTGAAGATCAACCGGTGGCTAAGAGTATGGATATAAAGATAATAACCCTAAACCTAAAGTCCTATATACTGTGAATGTTGATACTCAGAAGATCAACATAGTAGTAGACAAAGATACAACTGTTAAGTCAGATATGGCTAGTGAGCCTCCGGTAGCAGGGGAAACAGATAAATCGGCAGAAGATAAAGAGCAAAAGGTAGAAACTGAGACACAAACTGAGGCAATGCAACATACTGAGAAACAAACAGAGCTAAAGGCTCTGGAACAACAACGACCGAAATAGGTACATAAGGAAACAGTGCCACCAACAACTAGTGAAGTAGGAAAACCAGTGCTTAAAGAAATGCAGACACAAACAGACCTACCAGAGGTCAATACAAGCTTGGTTACCTCCACCAGTACTCAGATTGTTGGATCATCATCAGGATATAAATCAACAAATATGACTGAGGTGTTATTAGATTCTATCAAGAAAATAATTGACTACAGCTCACAAGCTTACAAAGCAATTGATGATTCCATACCAATTTTGAAGGTAATAGCTCCCAATTGTAATATAGATAACAAAGATTCTTTAGGACAATTGGATACATTATGTAAATATATCTCAGAAAACATTGAGAAAATAAAGGAAGAGTCAGAGAAGGATAAGGTAGAAATTGAAAAATAGAAATTCTTTGATGAGGAAATAAAGAAGTGTAATAGAGATTTTGACACACTTCTATCGGAACTATGTAATTTGTTGAAAGAATACAAAAATCTATATAAAGATACTTGTAAAAAAAACTTTTTGACTATAGATATTGACAAGAAAATGAGCAAAGTACAGGATGAGATAAATAAACTTGCAGACAGCTTTGTCAACTCACCTGATACACTATCAGTTTTTGAAGAGAAGATAACAAATTTTGAGGAAGAACTACTCAAATTGGAAAGAGAGAAAGAAAGAATAATAAATAAGACAAAGCATTTGAGATCTAAACTAAGTCCAAGATTGGACTATCTAGCATCTCTGCAGAAGGAAATTTCTGAGGCATTAATACAGGGAAGCAAAACACCGGCAAAGCATTTGCAGCATCTCACCGGTACAGTAAAGAGAACAGAGACAGCAATAAAAGATAGCAAGAAGTTTATGGATAGTATAAACTTGATTTTGGGAGATCTTTTTCAAATTGTAACTACCCAATTACAAGGTTGAAACCACAAAATCTACTGACATCTTGACAACCTTTATCATTGATGCCAAAGGGGGAGTAGTGGGATGAGAAAATTCAAATCATGGGAATCATATGCTCAGGGGGAGCACACACATTTTTGGTAACATTTTTGGACTATACATTTTTGGATACTTTTTGAAATTTCTCATGAGTGTTGCCATCAATGCCAAAGGGGGAGATTGTTGGCATATGCACACTCCAATGAGACATTGTATGTGATTGAAGGTTTTGTCATTGATGGCAACCTTGCAATCCTATGGCACTAGCAAAGACATTATACCGGCATTAGCAGATCACACTCTACACCGGCACTCAGGACACCGGCACTCAGGACACCGGCACCGACACAGAAGAAAGGAAGTATACCTACATAGAGGCCAACAGGATTCTTGTTATATAATATTTTGTTTATTATTGTAAGTCGACTTGGCAAATTGTAAAATGACTCTTATATATAAAAGAGATCATTGTAGACATTTTAAAATATGTGAAGAATGGGAAATAGAAGCATTCAAGAAAATATTAGGCAGACCTAATGTGTGAAATATAGGTCAAGGGGTATATGTAAAGAACAGAGCAGGAACTAGTATTGAATCAGGCATTGAAGATGCTATTGTAAAGCAGTACAGATATTGGATTTGTATAATCCTTATTGTAAGTCAGTGAGACTTCCCATTGAGCAGTGAGCTCTAGGCAGTTGGCCTTCCTGCATGTGCAGGCCCCTATTGTAAGTAATATTCTCTTATTGGCCAGTGAGTGAATATTGTGGGTCACAAATCCCACCAAGGTTTTTCCCACACTAGGTTTCCTCATTAACATCTTGTGTTATGGTGTACTTTTCATGTGGATGTACTTGATTATGTTTATTGCATTATTTCTTGCATACCGGTACACTGTTATATTATGTTCTGCATGTTTTAAGTTAAGAAATTCTAATCACTAGTCAGATACTGATTCACCCCCCCCTCTCAATATTTGTGGGATCCCTAATAGGATGGTCAAGATTGGAGGAGTTAATCAAGGGTTAGGATTGAAAGTTATCAATCCATGTTTACAATTTTCACCAATGAAATGGTGACAATTGTCAACATAAGACTGCTTGAGAGGAGATGTAAGAAGCATTAAATGCTTGAGAAGATCTCATGGTTACCTTAGAAGGTAAAGGTTAAGGTTAGGATAGGGTTATCCAATGGATAAATCTTTTACCCAAGGGGTAAACTCTTGTGCAAAGGTTAAAGGGATAACCATGGTTAAAGCAATAAATGCTTGATGAGACCCCTAGGTTAGATGAGGGTTAAGTTAGTCAAAAACTCTCTAACCATGCCACTAAGGGTTAGTTAACCATTAATGGTTTGAAGACTTTGGGGATAAATTTGTAAGAGTCCTTCCAAATTTGAGGGTATTCAACAAGTTAGCTTTTTGAAGGCATAAAGGCTTTAATGCCTTTTGAAGACTTTAGTCCAAATTTGAGAAGTGACCTCCTCAAATTTAAGGAAAAGGGATAATGAATGGGTTTGGGTTAATTTATTAGGATTAGATGGATTCTAGAATAATTTGGGAAGGGGATTAGGATGCAAGTGGGAGATGTGGGAAAATGCAAGTGGATGAGGAATAATAGGATTAATTAAAATAAATTGCTTTATTTCAATTTGGTTGCAAGTTGGGAAATTAAATAAATTAGATTTATTTAATTGGGGTAAAGATTTATTTAATTGGGGTAAACTGTTAATTAAATGTAAATTTAATTAAAAAGTAGGGAGGAGGGATTTAATTAAATAAAATGATTTATTCAATTAAATGACATAAAGGGCTTAAGTGAATTTAACTAAATAAATTGAATAATTTATTTAATTAAATAGAAGAATGTGGGTGATTTAATTAAATTAGATTTAACTAAATAGAGGAATGAGAATAAAATGAACATTGAATATTCATTTAGGAATATAGTCATTTTTATACGTCTACACCAGTATCTAATCAACCAACTGAGTCACCTCTGTAGCATAAAGGGACCTTGGAGTCGATTGTTTGAACTTCTTGCAATCTTAGTAGGAAATCGCATTTTGATCAAGAGAGAGTGAAGTGATCATTAGGCAACTTTATTATGTGCTCGACGTAGTCATAAAAAATACGTCAACAGAATTGGCACTAGAAGGAGGGCCGAATACGTGAACTCCATATTCTATCATTTGAAATTTGCATAGATTATCTCAAGCCATTTTTTTAACCCTCCTCCACAGCCAATAGAATTGGCCCTAGAGGGAGGGGTTGAATATCAAATCATTCATTTTTGCAAGTAGAGAAATCCAAGCTGGTTGGAACTAGTGTGATCTTTTAAGTGCCAAATCAGAGATATGTTAGATCTCTTATATGCTTGAAAATCCAAAAAAAGTGAAAAATCAAAAAAGACAAAAAAAAATCAGAAAAATTAAAATTAAAAAAAAAAAAAAAAGATTTCTCAATGGAGTAGTTTCACCAAAATGAGCAGGAAGTTGATATTATTCAACTTTGGTGGTGATTGAATGTGCAGTTACAGCCACAGAGTTTGTCTGAATTCTCATCAAGGAATAGCTATAGAATTCATAACACTGGCAGACACAATGAGATACATTGTGTAACATTTCTATCAAGGATGGAATCAGCCTTGCAAGGAAAATTTTCCTTTTCAAAAGTACATGAACTTGTTGTACTGGTAAAAGTGGAAAATGAAGCTTCAATTGGTGAAAGTGAATTTTTCATGAGGTTCAAGGAGATGGTTAAGAAAGGGTTAAGTATTGAGAAAGACTTGTGTGTAGAGGACATCTTGCTTCCGTGTTGGTGTAGGATCCATAATACCACTGATTCTAAGGTCACATGTCCATCATGCAAGGAAGCTATTTACCAAGCTAAGATGTCAGACAATCAACAAAGTTTAGTCAATAGCAAATTTGCATACCTTATACCAAGGAAAGGAACACCTGCTGAAACGGAGGGTGACAAAGCAATGGAAGATATTCAAACAAATGCAAGTAATGATTTCACAATCAAGAAAGAAGAGATGCTCCTTGATGAAGAGGTCCTTTCGTGCATGCTCAAGATGGAAGAAATGATAAGAAACTTGAGGCAGGAAGGATTATCTGATAGTCAGTGGGCCACCGAGATGGAAGTAGAGTATGAAATGCAATTTGGGTCAGTGCTTGAACCTCTACTCAAGATCCAAGAAGAATTGTTAAAATAAATTGAGATACGTGAGATGTCGATCGAGGAAAAAGTTGTCGTGATAGAAGTAAAGAATGAAGAAAATTTTGGGTTGGGGCTCAACTCGTTATCAAATAATCAAAACGAGTTAGCTGGAGAAATATCGTCTATTTACAAGTTCCCATTCAAATCCAGCTCACACCACAATTTTCTCATCATTGAGTGTGATCTTAATCTACATGTTGCAAATACAAGTGGGATGATACATCACCACCTTTGACCTCTTAATGAAGTAGTGGATGACATGCAACAATTCTGGCCCATGCACTAAAACCACCAAGTTGTCTCTTTCCTTGCTCCTGAATTTGAAAGTAATGAATTTGATTATGAAAATTTGAGAAGAACTTATTCATGGATTTATCATGGTCCCGATGAGTTGCCACAGTTACTAATATTTCTTGAATTCTTACTTGAGTTTGAGATTTGTATTGTGAAAATCACTTTTCTGAGTTTAAAGATGAATTTGCAAGGCTTCGAACCATGACTAATGCCATGTTGCTCATGCACATCCTGAAAAATCATGTTAGGAGTTGTATATATTTAGGTCTTGTGAGTATTGTTCGTCTGAAATTGTTGTTTTTATTAGATTAGGTTTCCTTTCTGTTTGTTTTGTTTGTTTTCCTTTTGAGTTTTGGTTTTTCTCTGTTTGTTTCAGGATTTTGGTTTGGGTTTGGGTTTTCAGCCTTTAGTGTTGGTTTCCCTTGAGTTTGTCCACTCAAGTGGTTTTGCTTACGTTTAGGGTTTTGGAGTGTCCTAAATTGTTTGGAGTTCATGTTTGTGGGTGCGATGATGATGTTGTATTTCACTTATGTTATCAATTTCTCTAAGTCATTTAGATCTCTTGGGAGAAGTTATGGCTAGAGAAAATCCTAAATCTTGCTTCAGTGCCACTGAAATTTCCAAACACTGAGTAAGCTTCATTTCTTATGAGCCAAAGGAATTGACGGAACGGAAACTAAATATCAAAAAAAAAAAGATGAAAAATGAAAAGAATTATCAAATTATTGGCTTTGGGAGCATGCAAATAACTCCATCGAGGCTATGGACACTTGGCAGGTAATGGAGCAATATTTGCAGGAATTTTAGAGACAACCTCGTCGAAGCTATGGACACTTGACTGTTAATGAGGCAATGTCTCAGATGCTATTGAAGTATGAATACCTTTTAGCCTACCATGACTAATTCTAGGAGTATGGATGGTCTTGTGAGATGGAATTAATGCATACCCCATTGCAAATGGGGACCCCCTTCTTTTTAGGCCCTTTCATTTGTCAATTTAAGAGTTTTTGTCTTTAGTCCTAGATTTAAGGGGTTTTCGCTGGGGTTTTGAAAAAACTGAACATATAACTAGAATCAGGACCCCTCAAGGAACCTCCTAGTAAAATTTGAGCAAAAACAGAGCAACTTTCTAGTTTTAGAAAGTTCCTATTTTTTAGGGATTTTACTGAGTCTCTTCATTTTGCCAAAAATCAAAGTTACTATTTTTAATAAGTTTCTATTTATAGTAAATCATTCTATGTCCTATTTTAGGGTCTGACGCTGACATTTTGAAAATTTTCTATTGTTGGAAAGATTATTTCTAATAGGACTATTCAGGCAAGCGATGAAGATCAAGCATTCACGACTATTTCTAAATCTAAAAGGTTTGAAAAGCAGACAAAATAAATCAAAAATGGCTAAGTGTTGGCATCAAAACCTAGAGTAGAAAGCTCAAAAAATCATCCAAGTTTGGAAAGCAACATAAAACCCTTCAGTAAGTCAATGTGACATCCAAATGAAGGAGTCTGGCATCAGGGAAGGAAGAAAGATGAATTTCCTTCCCTCAAGAAATCCAGCGCCCAAATCAGGAAGAAGGCGCCAAAAGTGAGCAGTTATGGAAAGTTCAAAATGCATTGAATTCCTTCCTCCTAGCAAAATTTTTCCCTAAGAAAAGGGAGGGCGCTAAAATCAATAAGTCATGGATAATCCAAAAACAAGTGAAATTCCTTCCTCGAGTGAAAATTCTGCCCTAATACAAGGAAGGGCACTAAACTCACATCCCCATGGATAAATGGAAGAAGTGCAAGATTCCAAGACTAAGGAAAAATTCCACCCTAGGCCTAGGAGAGACGCCAAAATGAAGAATGCATGGAGAGACAAAAAATCATGAATTCCTCCTTTTTCAAAATCTGCCCCAAGCTAGGGTAAGGTGCCCAAATGGAATGCTCTTGGAATGATGAAGAAAAGGATGAATTCCTCCTTCCTTGGAACATATAGCCCATGAAGTAGAAGGGGTGCCAAAATGTAGTATGCATGGAGGGTTAGAAAAATTGTGAATTCCTTGGCCTAGGTAAAATTTCGCCCTAGCACTGTGGAGGGCACCAAAAGTCAAGTAGAAAGGAAAATTTGGAAGTCATTGAATTCCTTGACCAAAGGGAAGGTGCCAAAGGGAGGTAATTCCACCATGAAGAGTGAATTCCAAGCCTAAGTTGGAAAACTAAAAATTTGACTAAGGCGTGAAAATCTAGGGGTCAAGGAAGAATGAAAAACAGAAATCCCCTCGGGAATTTTTTTAAAATTTCTATTTTTAGACACCAAATCTTATCAGAATCCAAAACAATTTGCAGATTTGGACTCGTGAGAGAATTCTCTCTCTCCTGGACCCGAGTCCTAAATTTTAGGAAATTTCCTAAAAATAAGAGATGTGAAAATTGGTCAAAAAGTGGTCAAAAAGCTCCCTGCAAACATGATGAATTCAAAGATCACAAAAATTCCTTCCTCAAGGAACAAAATTCTAGAATTTATTCTCTTGTTCCAAAATGTGCCCAAGCTTGGAAGCAAAACTTAAAAATCAAGGTTCAGGAAGAAAGGTTCAAAATTCAAAAAAAATCCTTCCTCAAGTTAAGAATTGCACCCAAGAAGAAGAAATTCCAAGAAAGTGAAAATTGGTCAAAAAGCTCCCTGCAAACATGATGAATTCAAAGATCACAAAAATTCCTTCCTCAAGGAACAAAATTCCAGAATTTATTCTCTTGTTCCAAAATGTGCCCAAGCTTGGAAGCAAAACCTAAAAATCAAGGTTCAGGAAGAAAGGTTCAAAATTCAAAAAAAATCCTTCCTCAAGTTAAGAATTGCACCCAAGAAGAAGAAATTCCAAGAAAGTGAAAAAATTGACTAAGTGATGGAAATTCCTTCCTTCACAACAAAATTCTTCGAAAAGGTAAGAATTTGGCTAATTGTTGGAAATTCCTTCCTTCACGACAGAACTCTTGGAAAAGGTGAAAATTTGGCTAAGTGACGGAAATTCTTTCCTTTGGGACATAGTTCTTGGAAATCATGAAAATTGGCTAAGGCATGAATAATTTCCTTCCTCAGGGGTAAGGAACAAATTTATTTCCAAAGGAGAATTCCTTCACAACATGAATTCCACGACGGGATGAATTGAAGGTGAAAAAAAGAAATTCTAAGGCAAGGAAGAAATCAAGGATGAATTGAACAAGAAATTTTCCCCCATGAAATTTTTTGAAAAATCCATTTCTGGCATCAAAAATCATTCAAATTTCAAAATGATGATAGATTTGGAGTAGTGAGGGAATTTTCTCTCTCTTGGACCGTGGAACCCTAATTTGAAAATTTTCCTAAAAAATAGGAAATGTGCAGAATTGTTGAAAGATCTTCTCCAAGGCAAAGGAAAATTCAAAATCTCAAGAAAATTCTTCCCAAATAAAGTTTTCTCTCTCCAAGGGTTTTCTCACCAAGTGGTAGCCAGGTCAATGCATGAAGAATTAATGGAGCATCTTTAGCATGTAGTTGTCACATTTAGGGCATTATGGCAGATTCTTTTTTTGCATGCAGTCGTCACATTCAAGAGATGGTGGTGAATTTATGACATCATGGGGCGATTTTGCATGGAGGCATATTTATTGCATTTATGATTTATTGGGCAAGCTTGATGGATGATGGCACATTCAATGCACAACATTTTTGGCAGTAATGTAATTAATTGCAATGGGATGGAATTAATTGTATATGGGCATAATGGGCATTTATTGTCAATTCCCACCTTGTTGCATCATGTGTGGGGAATATTTTAGGGAGAAACCCTAATTAGGGATTGCATGTAGTCGGGGCTTGAAGCCTATATAAAGGGGTGACCCCCCTCATTTGTAACAGGAGGGAGATTTGTATGAAATTGTTGCGATAAGTTTTTGAGAAAATAACAGTGAAACATTGTTCTCTAATGGTGCCCACTTAAGTTATTTTTTCAAAACTCGCATGGTTTCACCTTCCTCACTTAGAGTAGAATTTTATTTTCTCAGTTGTTAGATAAAGTGCTTTTATTTCAATGGAGAATATAATGGTGTTTGATGAATTCCCATGGTTCATACTTTTTGCATCTTGTTGATTTTAAGTTGCAGTGTAAAGTTAGCCTGAACCCCCAAATTTATGCTAAGTTCGATTGTGAATAGTCATTTGGATTACATCGTGTTGGGTATTCAAATGCACTTTCTCAATGTGAAAATCCTTCAACATCCTCAGAAGATTTCACCGGTTCTTACCAATTTGTAGTTGATCTTGGTGAAATAGAGCTTGGTTTATTTGGAGTTCGTGCACTAGAATAGTACCTATTGATATCACTACCCTTAGGAGTAGATTTAGATCCTTCTAAAACCTTTCCCCTTTATTTCCAATTCATTCTAGTCGAGTTTGTTTGAAGCAAAAGCATCATAGAATTACTATATTTGATGATGAAGGTCCACACCATAGCAAAGAAGTGAAAGAATGATCCAAACGTAAGGCCCCTTGGATTACCAACAATCACATCAGCCAACTGAGTCACGTCCATAGCATAAAGGAACCTTAGAGTCGATTGTTTGAACTTCTTGCAATCGTAGTAGGCAATCGGCGCACTTTGATCAAGAGAGAGTGAAGTGACCGTTAAGCAACTTTATTTTGTGTTCGACGTAGTCATTAAAAAAACGTCAATAGAATTGGTGTTAGAAGGAGGGCCGAATACGCGAACTCCAGATTCTATCATTTCAAATTTGTGGAGGTCATCTGATAGAGAGGCTACCTAGTTTACCATCAATTAGGATTCTTTGATGGTTGCTTCTATTCCTTTCCAGGTTCCAAGTCTATCCCTTTAGACTTCTAAGGGCTTCCCTACCATTTGTTTGCTTATCTCACCTTCCTCTAGCTCACAAAGTAAGCTTGCTCACTATATCCTTGCAGGGGTGCAAGACACACACCCACATGTGTTCTCTCTCTCTGTAAAGCCACCCATCCTGTTTGGTTTGGCAAATACACTCCTTTCAGTCACACAATGTCCAAGTTTTAGGCGTATAGCCTACTGGATCTTCTCCCAGTTCTCAGCAAATTCCTTCCCCTACAAGTTATCTCCTTCAAATTATTGAAACGTAGTCAAACTATCACCAAGCTCGCCTAGGGCCAATTTGCAGGAATAGCCAATGCCATCTCCTGGACTCTTACCAATAAAACCCTATTGTACATAATTGGCTCTACTTGACAATCTCCAATCATCATGTGGAGTCTCATGTCAAAGTCATGTGATTATTACAAACAGAGAACAAAAAATGAAAAGGAAAACTTTATTTACAGATTCTGAGCTTATGCACAGGTTCAAGATGGTAACTCTTACAATAGAGGAAAGAAACAATTACATTAACAGTATACGTGAAATGAATGAAAATTAAACACTAATTGGAAACTAGAAAATGGACTTCTCTATTGCATTTCAGAAAAACAAAAATGATCCATGATCTAAAAGATCAGCCATCCATGATTCACGATTAACCTCTTACAGATGCCCGTGGGTCTTTTATACATTTTCACTTCTATTATGAACTTCTCCTATTAGATGAGATAAATCTCGTTACCAATGGTTTCCATTTGTAACTACCTCGCAGGTTCTGCTACGCACTTTCCATTGGGTTATCAATATAGCATTAGAACCGAGTTACCGTTGTCTGATGCCTTCACACTTCCGCTTCGCACTTTCCATCGGGTTATCGATGTAACATAACATTGCACTTTTCCCATGGCCGATGTCTCCAAAATCAACCTCCTCCGCTTGCACCTTGTTATCGGGTCATCGGGGTAACAAGAAAACACTCCTCCCGATACCCGATAACTCTCTCCTCGACTAGCACTTTCCTATCGGGTCTGCGGAATAACAAGAAATCACTCTCCCCAATACCTGATAACTCCCATCGGAACATCAGTGTAGCATGCAACAACTCTTTTCGATACCCGATGGCTCATCGGGTCATCGGTGTAGCAAGAAAGAGCTTCTGTCGATACCCGATGGCTCCGCTCCAATCCAATGCTAACACATCGGGTCATCGGGGGAACTTGAGACGGTTCCTCCCGATACCCGATAACACTTACTCCACCATCAACGACCTATCAAATCATCAGAGTACGAGTGAACCACTCCTGTCGATACCCCATAACACTTCTCTCGCTCTAGCGACCTCATCGGGATGGGACTTGCCGATCGGGGTAGGTCTTGTTGATAAGAAAAAAAAAATCAAGACTGCAAATAAACGACCAAACACGTGTACTTTGAGCCAGTCCTTATGTATGTACATGACCACTAGAAGGTCTTAAAAGCCAAAATTGCTCAAGGGCATTTCAACCCTTAGGTGCTCCTGCACCATTATCTTAAACCACTTTTTTTACCCTCCTCCGCAGCCAACAAAATTGGCGCTAGAGAGAGGGGTAAGTCGAGAAATCCAAGTTGGTTGGAACTAGTATGAACTTTCACGTGTGAAATCATAGATATGTTAGATCTCTTATATGACAAACATCCAAAAAAAGTGAAAAATCAAAAAAGACAAATAAAAATCGGAAAATGGAAAATAAAAATAAAAAAATTCTCAATGGAGCAGTTTCACCAAATGAGAAGGAAGTTGATATTCTTCAACTTTGGTGGTGATTGAATGTGCAGTTACATACACGAAGTGTGTTTGAATTTGCATCAAGGAATAGTTGTATAATTCATAACACTGGCAGACACAATGAGATGCATTGTGTAACTTTTCTATCAAGGATGTAATCATCCTTGCAAGGAAAAGTTTCCTTTTCAAAAGTACATGAACATGTTGTATCGGTAAAAGTGGAACCCGAAGCTTCAATTGGTGAAAGTGGATTTTTCATGAGGTTTAAGGAGATGGTTAAGAAAGGGTTAAGTATTGAGAAAGACTTGTGCGTAGAGGACATCTTGCTTCTATGTTGGTGTAGGATCCATAATACCACCCATTCTGAGGTCACATGTCCATCATGCAGGGAAGCTATTTACCAAGATAATATGCAAGATAATCAACACAGTTTAGTCAAGAGAAAATTTGCATACCTTATGTCGAGGAAAGAAACACCTGCTGAAATGGAGGTTGACAAAGAAACAAAAGATGATCAAACAAATGCAAGCAATGATTCCACAATTAAGCAAGAAGAAATGGTCCTTGAAGAAGAGGTCCTTTCGTGCATGCTCAAGATGGAAGAAATGATAAGCAACTTGAGGCAGGAAGGAATATTTGATAGTAAGTGGGCCACCGAGATGGAAGTAGAGTATGAAATGCAGTTTGGGTCATTGCTTGAACCTCTACTCAAGATCCAAGAAGAATTGTTAAAATAAATTGAGATATGTGAGACGTCGATCGAGGAATAAGTTGTCGTGATAGAAGTAAAGAATGAAGAGCAATTCAGGTTGTGGCTCAACTTGTTATCAAATATTCAAAAAGAGTTAGCTGTAGAAATATCATCTATTTCCAAGTTCTCATTCAAATCCAGCTCACACCACGGTTTGCTCGCCATTGAGTGTGATCTTGATCTACATGTTGTGGATGCAAGTGGGATGATACATCCCCAACTTCTACCTCCTGATGAACCAGTGGATGACACGCAATAATTCCGGCCCATGCACGAAAACCACCAGTTTGTCTCGTTCCTTGCTCTTGAATTTGAAAGTTATGAATTTGATTATGAAAAATTGAGAAGAACTTATTTATGGATTGATCATGGTCCTGATGAGTTGCCACAATTACTAATATTTCCTGAAGTCTTACTTGAGTTTGAGATTTGTATTGTGAAAGATCACATTTCTAAGTTTAAAGATGAATTTGCAAGGATTCAAACCATGAATAATGTCATGATGCTCCTACACATCCTTAAAAATCATGTTAGGAGTTGTATATATTTAGGTCTTTTGAGTATTGTCCATCCGAATTTTTTGTTTTTATTAGTTTAGGTTTCCTTTCTGTTTGTTTTGTTTGTTTTCCTTTTGAGTTTTGGTTTGCCTCAGTTTGTTTCGGGATTTTGGTTTGGGTTTGGGTTTTCAGCCTTTCGTATTGGTTTCTCTTGAGCTTGTCCACTCAAGTGGTTTTGCTCAGGTTTAGGGTTTTGGAGTGGCCTAAATTGTTTGGAGTTCATGTTTGTGGGTGGGGTGACTCTTTTGTATTCCACTTATTTTATCAATTACTCTAAGTCATTTACATCTCTTGGGAGAAGCTATGGCTGGTGAAAATCCTAAATCTTACTTCAGTGCCACTAAAATTTCCAAACCCTTTGTAAGGTTAATTGCTTACGAGCCAAAGGAATTGACGGAACACAAACTAAATATATATAAAAAAAAAGATGATAAATGAAAAGAATTATCAAATTATTGGATTTGGGAGCATGCTCCATTGGGGCTATGGATGCCTGGCTGGTAGTGGAGCAATATTTGCAGGAATTTCAGAGACAACCTCGTCAGAGCTATGGACGCTTGGCTGGAAACAAGGCAATGTCCTGGATGCTATTGAAGTATGGATACCTTTTAGCTTGCCATGACTAATTCTAGGAGTCTGGATGGTCTTGTGAGATGGAATTAATGCATGTGCACACACTTATCCAATCCCAAGATGAATGTGATTTGATTTGGGTTCTCACCCTAAAGTGTTTTTAACACTTCTCTCGTGGATTGGAATTTTATCTTTGAAATGTTTCAGAAGATTTATTTGAGTGGGGGATAGATGTTGGGAAGTCTTCACATCGCTCCATTGCAAATGGGGACCCACTTCTTTTTAGGCCCTTTCGGTCTTTTGGTTTTCTCTTTTGGATCTTTTCGCAACAGTCTCTCCATTCTCTTTGCTTTGCAGGTGTTTGGGGGGTTGAATTGCTCAATTCTGGTTTTTGTTTGATTGATTTTGGTGAAGTCTAGGGCCTGGTTCGTCAATTTTATGGATTTTGCCTTTAGTCCTGGATTTTAGGGGTTTTTGCTAGGGTTTTGGAAACACTAAACATATAACTGGAATCAAGACCCCTCAAGGAACCTCCCAATAAAATTGAGCCAAAATGGATCAACTTTATATTTTTAGAAAGTTCATATTTTCAGGGATTTTACCAAGTCTTGGAATGTCTTCATTTTGCCAAAAAAACAAACTTACTATTTTTAGTAAGTTTCTATTTACAGTAAGTCATTATGTTTCTTGTTTTATGGTCTAACGCTGACATTTTGAAAATTTTCTATTGTTGGAAAGATTATTTCTAAGAGGACTATTCAAGCAAGCGATGAAGATCAAGCATTCACAACTATTTCTAAATCTGCAAGGTTTGAAAAGCAAATAGAATCAATAACCAATGGCTAAGTGTTGGCATCAAGTCTTGGAGTGGAAAGCTCAAAAAATCATCAAAGTCTGGTGTAGGTTAACAGATTTAGCCTTTTATAATTTTATACTAAATGACTCATGTATGCCCTTAGTTTTGTGAAAGACAAATAGAACCAGCAGTTCGGTAATCCAATTAATTGTTTACCCTCTGCATAAGGGTGCAGCTTCCCTATGATGTTGAATGAATTTTTAAACACACAAATATTAACTTCACTTTTAACTAGAAAGAGAGAAAATGTTTTTCAAATTAATCAGTCAACACCACATGAATGCCAGGAAGATCAACACTATATGTAAACCCAAAGATTTACAATAAAAAATAACTTTACATTTCAGAATTTTTAATTAAAGAAGAGATAAAATCATGGACTCTGATTAAGTCTCTCTCATGTCTCATAGCACAAGGGGAATCAGATCCACACAAATTTAACAAAAGAATTACTTATCACATTCATTCATAGACATATAAAAAGTGGATAATCAAAGAAGCAAAATATTCGACACATAGATTTATCCCAACAAAGATTCTATTTTCTGCATTCAAATACACAGATTTGAAAGTTGATAAAAATGTGTAATTTTATTCACTAATAAAATGCCTTCATAGAAAATCCACAAGTATCTAAATCAAAGCCTACTAATCTTTACAAAAATTATCAGGCCTTTTCTAAGTCTTTTTTCAATAAATATATAGCTAAACTTTCTACCCTAACCACTTGGTAACCACAGAGTTACACCACTCTACCCTAGGGTAAGTTAAACAGTTTGTTTTTAAAACTAACTTATAACTAAAACCATTTTTTGACTAAAATAGCAGAAAGTAAAGAAAACACGGGAACAGTTATCCAAATCATGGCAACGAGCGACCACTTTGATCCTTCTTCCTCTCTGAGAATGCCTCCGTGAATTGTTGGATGATAGGTTCATTCAAAATGCCTACGTGTAAAATCCATTGCTGCCAAACCTCTTTATCATAGCGCACCTGTTTTACTTTATCAACATGGTTGTTCAAATTATCTATGCATAAAAATAGTAAGGATTCGATTTTAGCAATGGTGGAGAAATATTTCTTGGTGACCATCGTTGCACTCCTGGCCATATCAATTTGCACTTCATAAGATTTGCTTATGGCATCAGCGGTGTAAACGATTTTTCCATCCTCCTTCATATATTTCACTCCAATGCATTTCAGATCTTAAGCATGTTTTGCACCAATTCAGACAATTCTTGCCCAAGTTTAACAAATTCCTCATAGCCTTGTTTTATTACCGAATTTCTCCATTCAATATTTTTTGCAAATGTACAGAACATTGTCATCGAATCCCTGTAAAGGCTTTTCTACAAGGAACTTCATTATGCCATGCTTTTGAACTTCTTCCATGTAAGCTATTGTTGGGGCCCATTTCGCTTCTTTGTTCTTCCAGACTGTGTTTTCCTTTCCCAACTTTCGGATAACTTTAGCAGCATCATCATACACCTTGCTCAAATGCCCAATGTATTATTTTCCCTCTTTTTTTATCGTCTCTAACCATTCAAGGAACACCCCATGCACAATTTTATTCCTTTGTACTTCTACAAGCAGCTTCTGATTGCTAGGGGTTTTAGGATCAAAGAGTGTTGGTTGTGCAGATAGTGGTTGGGGATCTGGCCCATGGATTGTGTCAATATATTCTATCATTTGTCTTAGGGTTTCTTTCAGTTATTTTTTATCTTTTTCATCCTTCCGGGTCCTGGTTATGATCTTTTTCATGGAAGCTTCAAGATGAAGTACATTCGTGGCCCGGGAAGCAGTACCAATATTCACCTTTTCGACAATAAAATCTCGGATTGTAGGGTCTTTTGTTTTCTCATTTGTTAATGGGTTTTCTATCTCTGCAGTCCAATTCCCACTGTCGACATCAAAGTCAATTCTTGAAATGGTTTTCAATTTCTTTACTTTGGGAGTCTTCTCCAAGCACTTGCTCACCATATCTTCCAAAGGGACCAAAACGGGAACTATGTTCCTTTTCTTGCTATTCAGGGTATTTTCTAACCATAGAGGCCAAGTGTGCACAGAAGTTTCATCAGAGCCAACTTTTGTTTCTTTTTCATTCCTTACTACCAATGTAGTAGTAGTGTTTCCCAAAATATCCACCTGTTGAGTGTCATTTGTATCATCAAAATTTAGCACCTCCAAGTCTAGATGAGTCAAAGGATCTTCCATATCAAGATAGGCTTCTAAATCAACTACCACTGAATAAACAGGAGATTTCTTAGCTCCGCTTTTGGTTCTAGCCCTGGTAATCCTAGTAGGAACTGGTTCTCTTTTGATTCCTACTGGCTTGGCACTCTAACACTCAACTGGTTTGTGTTCTGGATGATCCTGCAACACAAGATGTAACATGGGAGTTACCCAATGGAGCTTCAGAGGATGAGGTTGAACCTTTCTTAGAGCCCTTTCCCATTCTTTTCTCTCTTAGCCAACTTTCAGTTCTTCTGATAACTAGGAATGTTCTTGTTTGGATCTGGTCTTCCTCATCTTTTTCTCAGTCCACTTCTGGAATGACTCCCTTCTGCCTATCACCCACAAATTGAGGATCCATCAGTTCACTCTCATCATCCTTGACATTAGCAATGTTCATTTTCAACTCAAAGGCCATGACCTGCTTCAGGGTGAACCTTTTGTGTGTCCTCTTCCTAACTTCAAACTCATCGCAATAATCAGCCCAAAAATCCTCTATATTTGGCACATGGATAAAATATTTTCTTAGTGTCAGATGAGTGGCGGCAAACCCTTTGGCATCAAAATTTGCTCACGAACCATATAATGGAAAATTCAATTTCTTAAATTCAAGTTCCAAATTCAAGGCATCAAAGACACTACTACAAATAAAATAATTTAATCAATTAGAAATGAGACACTTGATTGATGTCTAGCTCTGCACTTTGTATCAATATAGGCTAGTTGCCTGCATATCTCCATTAAAATCTACCTGTCAAATGCATATCTAGGTAGCTTGTACGGTTCTCCTTCAAAACTCCCTACCCTTAGGTAAGTAAACTTTGGAAATTGTATGAAGAAGCTTCCATAAGTACCAATCAATTGCATAGCTTCATCCGACAATCTTTTATAAATGTTTCCCTTCAGTTCATACACAATCTTGCCTAGGAATATGTCATCTAGTTTATGATAATTTTCACATGACCTTTGTTGTTGTAGATGTGGGTGATATTCAAATATTCTCATATTATCCACCCATGCTTCATGGTACACATCAGGCCACGAGCTAATACATGTCAAGCAGTACAAAAGATATGATGACATGTAGAAGTTTTTGTTACCGAAGCAACTCATACCTTCATGCAGCCTGTCTCCAATTAATTATGCCCAGTCAATATATCCTTTCTCACCAAAAATAACCTATATGAAGAAGTACATCCAATCTTCCCAATAAAAGGCATGTTGGTTCCCTCTCACTCTATGTAATAGAATGACTATGTCCCTGACCTCTTTCATTAGTTGTTCTCGGGTCAATGGAATTGGCAATCAGGAACCTCCTCTTTGAAACTTTAATAGCCAGTTCCTTGCAATAACATTCCTATAAAATGATCTTTTCTAAGAAAAGCCCTTGTGACTTACACACCATCCAATCCTCATATTGCTCCTTCTCGGGTATTTTAATAATAGCAGCAACAACCTCCCTACTAACCCTAAGCAGAACCTCACCATTTGTGCTTCTTACACATCTCTCAATAGGGTCATATCTATTCATGCATTCTAGAACCAGCTCAGGACATGACACCGTTGGAGTGAAAGTTGTTGCTTCCACTAACCCACTATCCAGAATCCTTCCATTAAGGGAGTGATAGTGTGATTTCGTGCCCTTTCATGCTATTCTTCTAGGTCTACTGATGGCAGAAAAGTGTCCCCTAATTCTAGCAAGGTACAAACTAACCAAGACTTTTGGTTTATCTTGGGCAATTTAGGTCTCATTTTAAATTTACTAGCAGAAAGAAAACACAACAAGGGAGACAAACTGAACCAACTGAACAACCAAGCAAAGCTTCCAATTTAAGAAATCATGGGTATGAGAAGTAGATTTTGAACTCACCTTTAATGCAGAGATCAGAATCCAAAGAGACAAGAACAAAAAATATCGCCTATGCAAATCCCTTACTTACCAAATTAGGTAAATGAAGAGGGCAAGTATTTCGTTTTATTTTTAAAAAAAGCAAATCTTGAGAATAGGCTTAAAAATCGATCACACGATTTGATATAATCATAACCGCATGCTTATCCGTGCCAAATTATTCTAAAAAGACTTAATTATGATAATTCATTAATTACAAGTCTTATCCCACTAATACTTCTCTGAAATAATTAATCTCAAGTACGGCTCTTCATCGAGACTCCTTCCCTTGAAGTTCAACTTTTAAATCCATAGTATTCCCTCCATGTTGATGCTTCATCATTTTCATGTTTGCCACTTTTATGTCCAAAGTTAATCAATCCTTGAACTTTGAACTTTGAACCCTCCAAGAAGTAGTTCAAAAGTTAAAGTTCAAAAGAACAGAACAAGGACAAACCAAGACAAAGACAACACAAGGTCATGGCTTACATGTTACAAAGACAGGACTTAGACAAGACTCCACTTTCTCAACTTTGAACTTGAACCTTGAACTTTTGAAAAGGTTAAATAGTTCAAGTTCAATGACAATTGAGACTAAGATCATTAACTTTTTTAATTAGAACAAAGTCGCGATACAACATGCTCCGCTTGAACTTGAACCTTGAACTTTTGAAAAAGGTTCAATTGAGAGGTTCAGTTCAAGACAAAATTTAATAAGACCAAAATCGAGAATTACAAAAACCTAGACTAAATAAACACACCTTATTTTAAATAGCATGAGAACAAAAAATACTTCAAGAAAATGAGGAGGGTAACATCTGGAAAGAAACATAAAATCCTTCAGTAAGTCAATCTGACATCCAAATGAAGGAGTCTGGCATCAGGGAAGGAAGAAAGTTGAATTTTATCAGATTTACTTATGGTGTTAGCGGTGTCACCAGTTTGTCCATCCTCCTTCATATATTTCACTCCAATGCATTTCAGATAATTAAGCATGTGTTGTACCAATTCGGACAATTCTCTCCCAGGTTTAACAAATTCCTCATAGCCCTGTTTTATTACCGAATTTCTCCATTCAATGTTCTTTTTGCAAATGTACAAAACATTGTCATCGAATCCCTATAAAGGCTTTTCTGCAAGGAACTTCATTATGCCATGCTTTTGAACTTCTTCCATGTGAACTTTTGTTCGGGCCCATTTGGCTTCTTTGTTCTTCCAGGTTGTGCTTTCCTTTCCCAACTCTCAGATAACTTTAGCAGCATCATAATACACCTTGCTCAAATGCCTAATGTATTATTTTCCCTCTTTCCTGACTGTATCTAACCATTCAAGGAACACCCCATGCACCATTTTATTCCTTTGTACTTTTGTGAGCAGCTTTTGATTGCTAGGGGATTTAGAATCAAAGGATGTTGGTTGTGTAGATAGTGGTTGGGGATCTGGACCATGAATTGCATCAATATATTCTGCCATTTGTCTTAGGGTTTCTTTTAGTTCATTTTTATCTTTTTCATCCTTCTAGGTCCTGGTTATGATCTTTTTCGTGGAAGCTTCAAGATGAAGAACATACATGGCCCGGGAAGCAGTACCAATATTCACCTTTTCGACAGTAAAATCCTTGACTGTAGAGTCCTCTGTTTTCTCATCTATCAATGGACCTTCTATCTCTGCAGTCCAATTCCCACTATTGGCATCAAAGTCAATTCTTGAAATGGTTTTTAATTTCTTTACTTTGGGAGTCTTCCCCAAACACTTGCTCACCATATCTTCCAAAGGGACCAAAATTGGAACTACGTTCATTTTCTTGCTATTGAAGGTATTTTCTAACCATAGAGGCCCAATGCGCACAGAAGTTTCATCAGAGCTAGCTACAGTTTCTTTTTCATTCCTTACTACCAATGTAGTAGTAGTGTTTGCCAAATATCCACCTATTGAGTGTCATTTGTATCATCAACATTAAGCACCTCCAAGTCTGGATGAGTTGAAATATCTTCCATATCAGGAGAGGCTTCTAAATCAACTACCACCAAATACACTAGAGATTTCTTAGTTGCGCTTCAGTTTCTAGCCCTAGCAATCCTGGTAGGAATTGGTTCTCTTTTGATTTCCACCGGTCTGGCACTCTAACTAACTTTAGTCTATGTTATGGATGATCCTGCAACACAAGATGTAACATGGGAGTTAGCCAATGGGATTCAGAGGATGAGGTTGAACCTTTCTTAGAGCTCTTTCCCATTCTTTTCTCTCTTAGCCATCTTTCAGTTCTTCCGATAACTGGGAATGTCCTTGTTTGGATCGGGTCTTCCTCATATTTTTCTTAGTCTACTTCTGGAATGACTTCCTTCTGCCCATCATCCACAAACTGAGGATCCATCAGATCACTCTCATCATCCTTGACATTAGCAATGTTCATTTTCAACTCAAAGGCCATGACCTGCTGCAGGGTGAACCTTTGGTGTGTCCTCTTCCTAACTTCAAACTCATCGCAACAATCAGCCCAAAAATCCTCTATATTTGGCACATGGATAAAATATTTTCTTAATGTCAAATGAGCGACAGCGAACCCTTTGGCATCAAAATTTGCTCACAAACCATATAATGGAAAATTCAATTTCTTAAATTCAAGTTCCAAATTCAAGGCATTAGAGACACTACTACAAATAAAATAAGTTAATTCAATTGGAAATGACACACCTGACTAATGTCTAGCTATGTACTTTGTATCACTATAGGCCAGTTGCATGCATATCTCCATTAAAATTTGCCTGTCAAATGCATATCTAAGCAGCTTGTACGGTTCTCCTTCAAAACCCCCTACCCTTAGGTAAGTAAACTTGGGAAACTATATGAAGAAGCTTCCATAAGTACCAATCAATTTCATAGCTTCATCTAACAATATTTTATGAATGTTTCCCTTCAGTTCATACACAATCCTGCATAGGAATATGTTATGCAGTTTACGATAATTTTCACAAGACCTTTATTGTTGTAGATGTGGGTGATATTCAAATATTATCATATTATCCACCCATGTTTCATGATACAAACCAAGCCACAGTCTAATACATGCCAAGCAATACAAAAGATATGATGACATGTAGAAGTTTTTGTTACCGAAGCAACTCATACCTTCATGCAGCTTGTCTGCAATTAATTATGCCCAGTAAATTTATCTTTTATCACCAAAAATAACCTATATGAAAAAGTACATCCAATCTTCCCAATAAAAGGAAATTTGGTTCCCTCTCACTCTATGTAACAGAATGACTATGTCCCTGACCTCTTTGATTAGATGTTCTCAGGTCAATGGACTTGGTAGTCGTGAACCTCCTCTCTGAAACTTTAACAGCCAGTTCCTTGCAATAACATTCCTATAGAATGATTTCTTTTCTGAGAAAAGCCCTTGTGACTTACACACTGCCCAATCCTCATATTGCTCCTTCTTAGGTATTTTCATAATGGCATAAACAACCTCCCTAATAACCCTAAGCAAAACCTCACCATTTGTGCTTCTTACACATCTCTGAACAGGGTCATATCTATTCATGCAATCTAGAACTAGCTCAGGACATGACACCGTTGGAGGGAAAGTTGCCGCTTCCACTAACCCACTATCCAGAATCCTCTGTATTAAGGGAGAGCTAGTGGGATTATGTACCCTTTCATGGAATTCGTCTAGGTCTACTAATGGCAGAAAAGTGTCCCCTAACTATGGCAAGGTATAAACTAACCAAGACTTTTGGTCTATCTTGGGCAATTTTGGTCTCATTTGAATTTACCAACAGAAAGAAAACGCAGCAAGGGAGACGAACTAAACCAACTGAACAACCAAGCAAAGCTTCCAATTTAAGAAATCACAGGTATGAGAAGAAGATTTTGAACTCACCTTTCATGCAGAGCTCGGAATCCAAAGAGACGAGAATAGAAAATATCACCTGTGCAAATCCCTTACCAAATTAGGCAAATGAAGAAGGCTAGTATTTCTTTTTTTTTAAAGCAAATCTTGAGAACGGGCTGAAAAATTGGTCACATGATTTGATATAATCATAACTGCATGCTTATTCGTGCCAAATTATTCTAAAAAGACTTAATTCTAACAATTCATTAATTACAAGTCTTTTCCCACCAATCCTTCCCTGAAATAATTATTCTCACATATGGTTCTTCATCGCAACTCATTCCCTCAAAGTTCAGCTTTTAAATCCAAAATATTCCCTCCATGTTGATGCTTCATCATTTTCATGTCCGCCACTTTTATGTCCAAAGCTAATCAATCCTTGAACTTTGAACTTTGAACCCTCCAAGAAGTAGTTCAAAATTTCAAGTTCAAAAGAACAGAACAAGGACAAACCAAGACAAAGACACCACAAGGTTGTGGCTTACATGTTACAAAGACAGGACTTAGACAAGACTCGACTTTCTCAACTTTGAACTTGAACCTTGAACTTTTGAAAAGGTTCAATAGTTCAAGTTCAATGACAATTGACAATAAGACCATTAACTTTTTTAATTAGAATAAACTCGCGATACAACATGCTTCGCTTGAACTTTTGAAAAAGGTTCAATTGAGAGGTTCAATTCAAGACAAAATTTAATAATACCAAAACCAAGAATTACACAAACCCAAACTAAATAAACACTCATTATTTTAAATAAAGTAAGAACAAAAAAATGCCTCAAGAAAATGAGGAGGGTAACATCGGCTCTGACTAGGGACCGGTGCTGTAAAGGACTAGGGAGGAATTATAAATCTCTGGTTTCACACAAAAGACGGAAAATAAGACAAAGACCAAGAAAATGAACACACCAAAATTGACACAACCAAAAAGAAAAGAAAACTAACCTGCAAAACATGCAGGGGACACCTGCTTATAACTTATAAAGCTTAAGATCTTGTCCATTATAAGAGAGGGGAAGAACACTACTATCAATATAGGCAAGCTTGAAAGAATTAGGCCCTTTTACCTCATGAATCAAGAACAGACCTTTCCACAATGATTCAAATTTACCATGTGCCCCTTTAGGTTATCTTCTTCCATCCCAGAGTAAGACCTAATCTCCCTGCATAAATCTTCTGGTTCTGGCTCTTTTGTCAAAACATTTCTTGACGTTTAGTTGATGCTCAATGATCCAATCAACGAGTTTATCCCTTTCCTCCTCTATCCTCATTAAATGCATGATTCATTTTTCTAAGGAATCTTGAAAATATGCATCCTCAACCATTGTTTGTAACTTTGAAGCTCCCATTTCCAGAGGCAAAGATAATTGTACCCCCACACCATACACCAATTCAAATGGAGACATCCCTATTGCCCTTTTAGGAGATGTCATATCCGCCCAGAGAGCCTCATATAGTTTCTTGTGCCAGTCCTTCAAATTCTCACTCACCAGCTTTTTCATAATGTTTATCAAATTCTTATTGTTGGGTTTTGCCTGACCATTGCCTTGCAGATAGTAATCTGATGAGTGGGAAAGAGAAATCCCATGATCATAAAAAAACATAGAGATTTTTCTAGAGGATAAATTCATAGCATTATCAGTCACTATCTTCTGAGGAACTCCAAAGAAAACCAGAATATTTTTTTTTAAGTAATCACAAACCATTTCAAATGTAGTCTTTCACACAGGAACAACTTCCACCCATTTGGTAAAATAATCGGTTGCAGTAAGTATATGTGTATGTCCAGCACTTGAAACGGGTGACAATGGACTTATGAAATCCAACCCCCATTGTTTAAATGGTTCATCAATAACAACTAGTCTAAGGGGTAATGTCACAAGTTGTGGCTTTCTTGTGAACAGCTTGCATTTTTCACAATTTGCCACCCAGGTGTAAGAATCCTTGAACATGCATGGCCAATAGTAGCAGTTTCTCAAAATTTTATAGGTAGTCATCGTCGAAGAAAAATGTCTGCCGCAAGCTTCATTATGAAATTTTTTTAGAAGAGTCTCCTGATGTTCCTTATCCACACAATGTAAGAAAGTGTCGTCCAATCCCTTCTTGTAAAAAACATCACCAAAGATGACATACTTAGCAGCTTTCAATCTTATATTTTGTTTCTCCTTAGGTGATAAATATTTAGGACATTCTCCATAGGTTAGGTAAAATGCAACATCTGCAAACCAAGAATCTTGAAGACCCACAAACAAAACCAAAGGTAACTCTTCTTGCACCTCATTCTTACTTTCTGCAATCAATTTACATAAGCCCTGTCCCCTTACCAATTTGGTTGGTTTAATATCTAGATTGAACTCATGTATTTTTGATACCCATGTAGCTCTGTTATCCATTCCAATATCTTGTTGTGTCAAAATACTTTTAATCGCCGAGTGCGGCACATACACTATTGCATGAGAATGAATAATATAATACCTGAAGTGTTTAATAGCTTTTACCATTAAAAATGCTTTCTTCTCTACCAGAGAATATTTTCGTTCATGCTTCTTGAGCAGTACACTCATGAAGGCAATTGGAACTTCCTCATTTTCCTCATTTTTTTGCAATAAAATTCCTGACATAGTATGCTCAGAGGCATAACAATAGATGATGAAATCCTTCTTAACATCAGGATTGATGAGTGTAGGAGCTTGTGTTATAGCTTCTTTTACTGCTTCAAATGCTTTCATCCCTTCATCATTTGATCTGAACACTTGTTTTTCACTCATCAAATTCACTATGTATTAGGTAATCTCTGTAAAATCAGGAACACACCTTCTCAAAAAATTCACTTGACCAAAGAAGGACCTAACTCCATTTCTATTTGATGGTAAACTTATATGTTGGATTTCCTTCACCCTCTCCAGATCTACCTTGACGCCTTCTTTGGAAACGATGTGACCAAGCAGCTTACCTTCAATAACACCGAACACTGACTTCTTTGGATTCAAAGATACTTCATGCTCTCTGCACCTCTGCAAAACTTTCCTTAAATCTCTCAAATGATGCTTTCTCTTTTTTCGAGAAAACAATTAAATCATCCAGGTGCACAACAATTATTTTATCTTTCAAGTGACCAAAAGACAAGTTCATAGCTCTCTGGAAGGTTACTCCACCATTTATTAGACCAAACCGCATATAGTTATATGCAAAGGTACCCCAGGGAGTAATGAAAGTTGTTTTATGTTGATCCTTTTCTGAGACACTCATTTGATTGTAGCCTGAAAACCTGTCTAACATTGACATCATCTCAGAACCCGAGACTATTTGCAAAATATGGTCCATAGCAGGCAGCGGATAATTATCCTTCAGACTAGCTTGATTCAAATTTCTAAAATCCACACAAACCCTTATTTCTCAATTATTTTTACGAACTGGATCTATATAAGCTATCCAAGTGGAATGATGAATAGGATATATAATTTTTGTCTTTAACATTTTATCCACCTCCTTGAAGATGGCCTTTGTAACCTTGGGATTAAATTTTCTCAACTTCTGCCTGAATGGATTTGTTCCTAGTTTCATAGGAATATGGTGTTGAAACTGCCCATTTCTATAAATTTTCAGGTCATCATAACACCAGGCAAACACATCCTTGTATTTTATTAGCAAATTAATGAATCTTCTTTTCTCCTCAGGGACAAAACACCTTCCCAAATTGACGAACTTAGGATCTTCTTCATCACCAATATTAATCCTCTCATAATCAGTGGAATCATGAGTTGCTGGCAGTCGTTCATCCTTCCTCTTGGTGAAAGCATCCTATCGGTCAAAAAGGTGCTCTAAAGACACTAACCCTCTAGGGATTTTGTTTCCTTTCAACTGGATAATTTCATCTCGTGGTTTTTCTCCTAGATCTGGGGAGAATTCCTTACATTCAGTTTCAGATCCATCAAAGAATGTAGTTATGAACATTTCAACACAATGTAGAAATTTTTTAATGTGCTTATCATTTTCAAAGACCTGCCAAAATTCTGAGTTATCAGGGACACTTGGTCTATATACTAACTCCACCCAGTAACTATCTACTATGAATTCTGGATGGGGAATCAAGAGAGAAGCCGACACAGCTAAAGAATCAGCTTTAGAATTGAATTCACATGGGATGGCTTCAATAGAAAAAAGCATCAAAACCTTCAATTTCATCCCATACCTTGTTTCGGTAGTGCTTTAATCTTTCATTATTTATAGTGAAAAATCCCCTAGTTTTACAATCAACTCAGCATCTCCTTTTACCCGTAACAGTTTCACTCCCAATTTCTTTGCTTCAGTTATTCCTAGCAATAAGGCCTCATACTCAACAATATTGTTTGTATTTTTAAACTCCAACTTGAAAGAGAAAGGAATATGTTTTCAAGAAGAAGGAATAAGAACTACTCCAACTCCAAAACCTGATGATGAACAACTTCCATCGAACTCCATTATCCATATCTCCTCAAGTGCCTTAGGCTGAGACAAATTTCCTACAACTTCATTATCAGATGAGATCATATAATTCCCAAATTCACATTCATGGTACAATATTTGTGTCTTCGGATCATCAAAAGGAAAAACACTGAAATTAGATTTGGGCTTTGGTTGTAAAATGACCTGTTGTTTCCCTATGGGAATGGTGGCCTGAGACCAGTCCATTTTAATCTCGCCTCCTAGGTCTCTACAAAATGTACGGCTCAATAACATCCCATAACTTGTAGAAATATCAACTATCAAAATAGTTAACCTAACTCTTTTATCAAGATGAGCAGCAAGGGCTACTTGAGCATCTTTACTCTATCCTAACAAGCGTATTTGTTTGGAGTCCATGGAGTAACATCTACCAAACTTTTTTGTTAAGGATAATCCCAAGGCCTTGGCTATAGCAAATGGCATGATGTTATCTGAGGCACCAGAGTCTATAATATAATTATTCAGTTTATGACCATTTATGAGCAGGGATATATAAAAACGCTCGGGTTTTGATTCAAGGACAAACAACATGTCATCAACTTGATGGGAAACTATTTCAGGGGAAGCTTCATGAGTAGAAGGACAAGTTGACACATCTCCTTGGGAGGACAATGTAGCGTTAGCTGATTGTTGTATCATATCAGCTTGTACATATGCATTATTTCTGTATACGGAAAAAGTGGGCGAATAAAACTTAATATGTGAAAATTTAGTTAAATACTAGTCCACACACACACACAGGACTTCTTGATGCAAGCTATGGAGTAACGTAGTGTTACTCAACTTCCCAAGGAGGGTCCCATGGTTCTCTATCTCACAATGTCCCTCAAACTAATGTTTTTGCTCTCAGATCACTAAGCAAAATGGTTTAGGGATGGCAAATGTGAGAACGAGAGATGCTTTGATAGATTTTAATATGAAATGGATGTTAAGCTATGTATGATGTTAAAATGCAATAAACTAGATGATAAGATGAGGAGGTTAATATGAATACTATCCTAGCATACTATATTTAGTCTATGATTGAGCTAAAATGATAAAGAAAGTACTCTAGCATGCATATTTAATCTAATTCCTGATCTAAAAGAGGCTAAATGAGGAGCATATATGAAATGAGAAAGCTTGAAAGAATTTGAGCATAAGTATAATGCTTCAAATTTGAAAGATGATTGTTGAGAATGGAGGAATTAGAGCTCTATTTAAAGCACAAACAGGGCAATGGATGGTCAAGATTGAATGGTTTAATCAAGGGCCAGGTTTGAAAGTTCGGGATCCATGTGCATAATTGGCACCAATGAAATGGTGACAAATGTCAACATAGGGTTGGGTTAAGAGAAGAGGTTGGAGGCATTAAAGGCCTGAGAAGACCTCATGGTTATCTAGAGGCTAAGCGTCAAGTCTAAGTTAGGCTTACCCACTGGATTAAAAGTTAATCCAAGGATAAACCTTTGTGCAAATGATTAAGAGATAATCATGGTCAAAGCATTAATGGCCTGATGAGACCCTTGGGTTGGATAGAGGTTGAGTCAAAACAAATGTTTTAACCATGTGGGAGGGTTTGAATTAACCATTAATGGTTATTGGAGACTTTGGGGATTAAGTGGTTGAAGGTTGGAAGCCTTCAATGGTTTTCAAAGACTTTGAGGATTTTGGTGGTTGAAGGTTGAAAACCTTTAATGGTTATCAAAGACTTTAAGGGTTTTGAGAAGTGACTTCCCTTTGCTTAGGGTTGTGACAAAATTTAGAGGAGGGTTAGGTTAATTAGAAGTGTTTAGAAGATTCTAGAAGGGATTAGAAAGGGGTTTGGGATTTTGCAAGTGGATGGAGGGATAATAGGATTTAATTGAAACAATTTAATTCATTCAATTTGGTTGTAATTAAATAAATTTGATTTATTCAATTTGGGATAACTATTTAATTAAATTTGAATTTAATTAAAAGTGGATAGGGGGGTTTTAATTGAATAAAATGATTTATTCATTAAATGGGTATAGTGAATTTTATTTAAATAAATTGAGTAATTTATTTAATAAAATAGAGGAATGTGGATAATTTAATTAAATGGGATTTAATTAAATAGAGAAATGAACATAAAATATTCATTTAGGAATATGGTCATTTTTATACGTCTACATTTTGCCCCTCTTTGAAGTGACGTGTGTGCACATGTTATTTCAAAGAAAATGATGTGTTTTTGTGATTTATGATCAAATGCAATTTTTGTGTCGCTCTTTTGATTTGCCAGTTGTGCCCCAGATTTGATTTGATGCGTGATGCCCCCTCGGGAGATGAATCAATCTTTTTGGAAAATTGTTGATTTAATTTGATGAAGTTCGTATGATGTGTATGATTTCGTGCATGTAAAAAGTGTGCAGATTGATTCATCTCCCGATAAGTTACAACTGTTTTGGTATAGGGGAGATCGCGACCATATTACAGGTCCATACGGCTAACCCTAATTTCATTTTCCTCCTATAAAAGGGGAAAAGGACTTGATTTAAGTTCATTTGTGCTTTATTGATTTTGGAGAAAGAGAATTTGCTCTGGAGAGAAAATGCCTATTCCTTACCACAGACACCGTTTCGAGTGTGTCCGGAGATACCGGAGACCTCTAGCGCGTGGACCACCAATAAGTCAACGTTTTTGACCCTCTTTTGATTTTTTTATTTTGTCATTTTTAGTCACTTTTTGAATTTCAAAGTTTGAGTGTTTCATTTTAGCGCGTCTAGGGTCCATAGTAGCACATAGGAAGTGTAGAGTGGCGCATCGAGGTCAATTTTAGGGGTTGCGTCCGAAAAAGATAGGTTAGCGCATAAAATTATTAGGTTAGCGCATGCATGTAGAATAGCACATGTAAAGTATTGGGTAGCACGTCGCGTCAAGAGGTTAGCGCGTAGGTGTGACCTAGCGCATAGAGGTCGCAGAGGGTCGCATAAGGAAGGGGGTTTAGCGCGTAGGGCTAAACGGGTAGCGCCTAGGAGGGATAGATTAGCGCGTAGACAGAGTCTAGCGCATAGGGTGGGTTATTTAGCGCAATGGGGGAAAAGAGTAGCGCGTAGACAGAGTCTAGCGCATAGGATAGATAGATTAGTGCGTAGGAGAGACAGCCTAGCGCATGGGGGTGTTTTAGCGCATTGAAGATCTATTTTAGCGCATCTGAAAAATTTTGCAGTTTTGGCCGATTTGAAAATTTGTTTTGTCTGCCTGGCGGGTTTTGATGAATTTATCCAATATGAGTGTTTGTATAACTTGTTTTGATTTGCGAGTTTTCAAGTTATGTATAGATATCAATCTGTTGTTTTGATCAAAATATGATGTATTTGCGTGTTCTGTTTCAAATTCAATGTGTGGGAAAGCCTGAGTTGTGTTACAAGCCGATATGGGTTGGAAACTTGAGTTGTTTTACAAGCTGATATGGGTGGGAAACTTGAGTTGTTTTACAAGTTTATGTGATTGTGGAGACTTGAGTTGTTTTACAAGTTTTGATATGGTTTTTGAGAACTTGAGTTGTTTTACAAGTTGATATGAAATGATAGGATTTTGAACTTTGATAGAGATGAGCAAATTGTTTCATGTTGTTGATGTAAATTTGATTTTGATATCTTTGTGTTGATGTGGAAACTGATATTGGATATGTGTTGTTTGTTGACAGGAGCGATTGGGTGTTGTACAGTCGAGGGAGAGATTCCCGAGACCGTGGACGTTGATACCACGATTGTCACAGGCAGATTTGGATATTATAAAGAGATGTGGATTGACCTCTCTTCTGGATATGCCTCGATTCACTGTGAACCGAGGGCTTTTGACAGCGTTGGCAGAGAGGTGGCATAGCGATATGAACACCTTTCATTTTGCCACTGGAGAGATGGCAGTGACACCGGAGGATTGCTACCGGATTTTACGGATTCCTGTAGTAGGGGCACTACTTCCCTATGAGCAGTCAGAGGAGGGTGGCACAGGGGCACTGCGCCGCATTTTTCAGGATGACACAGTCTGTGGCTATGAGATCCCCTGGCAGGAATTTTTGGATTTGGGTTATGCACCGCTGCCATCTGTATTGGCAGGATTCATTGGGGGATTCCTTTGTTCTAATCATAGATCAAAGGGATTCTCAGTGGGATGGGGACTGGTTTTGGAGGAGATGGTTACATAGGGCAGGAGGTTTGCATGGGGGTCAGCAATGCTGGCTCATTTATACAGGAGTTTACATGAGGTAGTATACCTTGGGTACGGCAGTTTGTCAGCTGGTGTGACCCTTTTACAGGTATGGTGCTGGGAGCACATTCCAGCAGTGAGGCCACTGGCAGATAGAGACAGACTCGTAGGTGCAGCATATGCCTACGGATATAGAAGTCTAGTTTTCCAGCGTAAGTTGGGCAAACTAGAGCATTGGAGGAGGGTTTTTGACGACATAGATACGGTCACCTGGAGACCGTATACAGGCTGTGAGGTATGGGCGGAGGATGGGCTGGAGATGCCCTTCATATTTATGATGAGGTATTTGATTGGGAGGACCTCATTCATCATTGAGCGGTTTGTGGTGACACAAGTTTTGAGGCAGTTCGGGCGCCAGCAGGGTGTTCCACAGGGAGCATGCTTGTATGCACGGAGGCAGCAGGATGTGGCCGATTGGGGGCCGACTATTGATAGTGCGGTGGAAGTGGAGGAGTTTGTGGGGTTGGTTGGGCAGATCTAGGACTATGCCCCAGAGATTCAGGATGCAGGGATGACAGATGAGTTCGCCCATTTGTTTGTTGCGCGGGCGGTGGCTAGGATCTCGGATCCGGAGGAGATGAGGCCAGCTTTTGACTCGGATGAAGAGGAGGGAGACGGAGGAGATGATGGAGATGATGGGGAGGATGGAGGAGGAGGAGGTAGAGGAGCCAGATGGAGACAGGGAGGGAGAGGTGTGGAGAGAGCAATGCGGAAGAGGAGGATAGAGAGAGGGAGAGGTGGATTGGCTATCAGAGCCGGGAGAGAGGGGAGAGTGGGGGAGGTGCTAGCTGCAGTGGGGGGTGAGGAGGAGCTGAGGAGACCAGCACAGAGGAGGAGGGCAGATGTACTCCCACCTCCAGCATCGAGGACAGGGTGAGTGGGAGGGGTTCCTCCAGCACAGGTACCGCTGCGGGTTCGAGTGCCAGGTCATGTAGAGGATGCACAAATCTGGACCTTGCAGATTACCGTTCAGCAGCTGCAGGCGCAGATTTCGACCTATCAGCGGCAGATTTCTTAGTTGACCACTGAGAGAGATACTGAGATAGAGCGGCGAGGACGAGCGGAGGAGGTGTTGGTGAGTGTGCAGAGAGCAGCAGCGGGTGGTCCGATGAGAGACACCCGAAGAGAGCTGACGCGGAGAGTGCAGGAGATAGAGTATTATAGGCGGCATTATGAGGCTGCAGTACCCAGGGAGCGGCGAGTGGAGAGTTTTGCACAGTCGAGATCTAGTCGATCTCGAGCCACCGGGTCATGATCTGAGAGCCGAGGTGTGACGGGGCCACCGAGACAGGACCCTCCTGGAGATCCAGGGGCGGGTGCATCTGGAGTGAGACCATCTCCGTCGAGAGATAGTCATACTTGAGAGACATGGTCTCTGTTGTATTTTTGAGCAGTTGTTATTTGTTGTACTGGACACAGTGTTTGGACACATTTTGTACATTTTGATCAGTTTTGAGATATATATATATATATATATATACGGCACCATTTTTTATCATATGATGTGTTGATATGGATGCATTGACTTTATGTGATGATGTAATGCTTAAATATATGATGTAATGTATGATGCAGGATGTATGCTTTTTATATGCTGTGAGATGTATCTTGAAAATGAGATGTATGTTTTATTTATGCTACTAAATGTATCATGATATGTAAATGATGTTAAATGATATGGAATGATGTGTATGCAACTAATTGTAAATGGATGTGCAACTAATTGTAAAATGATATGCAACTAATTGTTTTTGGAGCATCCCTCATTCTGTATTTGCCATCTGATATAACCATATTTTTGTTTTCTTTGTAAATATCATCATTGAGCATTTATTGATTTTAGGATATGTTGAAAATTTATACAAGCATAATGGTATAATTGAACCATAATGACCTGAGAAAAATTTACATGATATTTGATTTTGCAAGATAGCACAAGCGTCAAGGTATAATTGAACCAGGACGACCTGAGTGCGTATTGCGTAAACAGACAAGATTTGATCATTTATATGCGTGAAGTGGAATCAGGCCTTCAGTGATATTCGATGTATCACATCTCGAGGCAAGTATTCACACAGTACAAGTGATCGCCTCCCAGACAGAAGACTAAGAAAATATTGGAAATTCCTCTTGACCTCCAGCGGTGAAGCATGTAGTGAGACAAGGAAGAGAATCCAATAATTCAAAAAGTTCAAAATGCAAAACAAGTCAAGACTTTATGCAAGAATGCAACATCTAGTACTTCAAAAAATCATCCATCCTTGATATTTGTGTGAATTGTCTTTGTTTTGGTTTTTGCGATGAAGAGTAGTGTTGTTTGTTGGATGTCATGCTGTGGAGTTTTGCATCTAGTCTTAATGTATTGAGTGTGTGCAATATTGATATGATTTATATGCCCCTAGCTGAGTGTGCCTCTCGATGTGAATATATACAGTGATTCCAAGCCATGGTGTTTTAGTTGTAGGAGGATATTTATAGATAAATCAGGATAGTGACTATGCTAAATATGTCCTGAATGGATATTTGCTAAGTGTCGGCCGATTGCCGATAGTGTTTGTATGGATAACATGGTATGGAAATAGATAGAGGAGCCGTTCTTTCACAAGGGCGCCTGTTTACCAGGTTTTCACCATTTGTTTTTATTATACTTTGTATTTTTGCTTTTTCTGGATTTTTGATTGATTTTTTTTTATTTTATTTTTTTTCGTGCACTAGGCTACTTTATGTATAGTATCGTTTCAGATGGATGCTATTAGTTGGTTCATCGAGCACAGCTCCTTCAGAATTTGTTAGCTGATAAGCTCTTGATCCATAAACTGATATGATAACATAGGGACCCAACCAGTTAGGTTCAAATTTCCCTTTCTTTTCTCGATCTTGCTGATTTCTTGGATTTTCTTTGAGTACTAGGTCACCAACCTTGAAGTTGCGGGGAATGACCTTGTGATTATAGCTCCTGCACATGCGTTGCTGATATGCTTTGAGATGAGTATAAGCATGTTGGTGTCTTTCATCTAATAGCTCAAGTTCTTGTAGACGGTTAACTCGATACTCTTCATCTGGGATTAAGCCTTTCAAAGAGACTCGGAGAGATGGGATCTCTACTTCCAGGGGTAAAATAGCCTCTGATCCATATACCAATGAGTATGGTGTTGCCCCTGTAGGTGTGCGGATGTTGGTTCTGTATGCCCAAAGTGTTGGATTGAGTTGTATATGCCAATCTTTGTCTGCATCATTCACTATTTTCTTGAGGATTTTTAGTATTGTCTTGTTAGATGCCTCTGCTTGTCCATTTCCCTGTTGGGTAGTATGGTGTAGAGAACCTATGTTGGATTTTGAATTTTTCACATAGTTCTTAGACATCTTGATTCTTGAAGGGCCGTCCATTATCTGTGATGATTGAACTTGGAATACCATATCTGCAGATCAGATAATTTAGGATAAAAGAGGCAATTTGTTTCCCGGTCACTGTGGTCATGGGAACTGCTTCTATCCACTTGGTAAAGTATTATGTTGCTGTTATAATGAACTTGTGTCCATTTGAAGATGACGGATGAATTTTGCCAACGAGATCCAGTCCCCACTGGCAAAAGGGCCATGAAGTTGTAAAGGGCTGCAGTTCCTGTGCTGGTGCATGTATTAGATTGCCATGAATTTGGCATTTAGGACATTTCTTGGTGAAATGATATGAGTCTTTCTCCATTGTAGGCCAGTAGTATCCCATCCTTAGAAGCTTTTTAGCAAGAGTAGTGCGACTTGAATGTGTGCCACAAATACCTTCATGAAGCTCGTATAAAGCCAAATCGGAATCATTACGATCAAGGCAACGAAGAAGAGTACCATCGAGACCTCGACGATATAAAGTATCAGCGGTAAGGGTGTAACGTGTAGCTTGTCGGATAAAGTTACGTTTTTGGTTACGGGATTGGTAATGGGTAAGATATTGTGTTTGAGGTAGTCGTATATTGGTCCATATAACGGAGAATCTGAACCAGTCAAGGCATAGATAACATGGGATTTAGAGTGGTCATAGGCGGGGGAGAACAGTTGCTCTACCAGAAACTCATAACGACTCTGTTGCTCTGGAATTTGTAGTAACGAAGCGATTGTAGCCATTGCATCGGCTTCTTTGTTGTTCAACCTTGGTATTTGCTCGAATGTGATGTGTACAAAATACTGTTTGAAGTCATCCACCATTCGTTTGTAGGGTAGTAGCTTATCATCCTTTGTCTGATAGTTGTTATTGATTTGATTGATGACTAGTTGTGAGTCTCCATAGACCTTTAACTCTATGATTTTCCATTCGACGGCCATTTTGATGCCTATGACCAATGCCTCATGTTCAGCCACATTATTTGTGCATGGAAACATAATCCTGTATGATCTTGGTATAGTGTGTCCTTCAGGAGTGATGAATAGAATGCCGGCCCCTGAACCATGTTGTGTATAGGATCCGTCAAAGTATAAGGTCCATTGTTGAGTAGAAAGAGAAAGAACGTCCCTGTCTGGAAATTCGATCTCCATGGTGTGTTTGCCTGGGAGGGGTGCTTCGGCTAACTGATCGGCAATTGCCTGTCCTTTGATGGCTCGTCTTTCTGTGTATTGGATGTCAAATTCACTGAGAATCATGACCCATTTAGCTAATCGGCCTGTAAGAGTTGCCTTGTTGAGTAGACATTTGAGAGGATCAATTTTTGCAACTAGCTTGATGGTGTGTGCTAGCATATAATGTCAGAACTTCTGAGATGCAAAAACCACTGTTAGGCAAGCCTTTTCAATGAATGTATAGTTGAGTTCATAGCCATTCAATGTTCTACTGATGTAGTATATGACGCGTTCCTTTCCTTGTTGATCTTCTTGTGCCAATAATGCCCCCACTGAAATATCTGTTGTTGAGATATATAGAATAAGTGGCTTTCCAGCGACTGGTGGTACTAGAACTGGTGGATTCATCAGGTACTGTTTGATTTGATAAAAAGATTCTGCACATTTAGCCTCCCATTTGAATGGTACATTTTTGTGTAGCAAATGGTTAAATGGTAGACTTTTATCTACTAGCTGAGCGATGAATCACCTGATTGATTGAAGTCGTCCCTGTAGAGATCTGAGTTGACTGATATTCTTTGGTGGTGGCATGTCCATAATGGCTTGTACCTTTGCTGGATCAACTTCAATACCCTTAGCTGAGACTATGTAGCCTAGTAACTTGCCCGATGTAACCCCGAAGACACACTTCTTAGGGTTAAGCCGGACTTGGAATTTCTCTAATCGATCAAAGATTTTGGTTAGGATACCAAGATGTTCTGCTCTGGTGAAAGATTTAGCTAATAAGTCATCCACATAATCTTCCATAAATGTGTGCATCATGTCATGGAATATTGTGGTCATTGCTCTTTGATAAGTGGCCCCTGCATTCTTTAAGCCGAAAGGCATAACATTCCAACAGTACGTTCCCCAAGGATAGGTGAATGCGGTTTTATCTTAATCTTCTGGGGCTATTTTGATTTGATTATAGCCCGAGAAACCGTCCATTAGTGAGAGCATTGCATGGCCCGCTGTGAGATCTACAATTATGTCGATACTTGGCAGAGGAAAGTCATCTTTTGGACAAGCTTTGTTGACGTCTCTGAAGTTAGTGCAGATTCTGATACTACCATCTGGTTTTGATACTGGAACGATGTTGGAAATCCATTCAGCATAGTTAATGGGTCGAATGAATCCGACATCTAATAGTTTCTTCAATTCAGTTTTGACCATGAGTGCCACCTGTGGATTCATCTTTCGTAGCTTTTGCTTGACTAGCTTAACTCCTATAGAAATGGACAAATGATGCATGATTAAGTGTGGATCCACTCCGAGCATATCAGCATATGACCAAGCAAAGTTGATTTGCTATCCTTTAAAGAAGATGATGAATGCCGATCTTTCTTCCTCTGTCGAAGATTCTACAAGGTGTATGTTTCTGGCTGTTTCTGTGGTGCCAATGTTGATTGATTGAGTGGGCTCAATCAATATGGACGATCGCTCATGAAAGTGCTCAAGAAGAGTGTCAAGTCTCCCATCGTTAGGTGCCTTAAAAAGGTTTTCACCCTCAGATGCATCCTTTATTTTTACTTTTTTATGATCTAGAGCTGCCATTGACTGGTTTTCAGCATTAGATTCTTTATTTGGTTCATTTTTGCGACTAAGAGACTTGGCACTCCCTGATTGACAGATATCATTATTTTGTTCACTGGTAAAGCCTGTTTCCAGATTTACGGTACATAGGTAATGGACAATAGATGCATCATCTGGGAAAATTGGTATATCATTTGTTTCAGGTTCATTCCAGTCGATGAGGTCAGGAAAGACAAGTGGTAATGAATCGTTGGGTGGATCAAGTTCGGCTACTCTAAGTGTTAGGATAGAGTTTTCATCGTGATGGGTCTTGGGTTTAAAGAAATTTAGGATTTCGTCGAGGTCCTCGATGGTATCATCTTCCACATAGACTTGTTCATAATGTTTATGTTCACTTTCCTGGGCGTCATAGATATTTTGCGGTCCAAATTCAAGAGGTCTATCTTCCGCGTGATGTTCTTCCTGAGAAAGGGATATAGAATTAGTATCATCCAGGATATCAGTAGTAGCATTGGAGCAGGTACCCCATTCATATTCATTGGAATCTGTCTCATAGGCATCATCCCAGATTCTATCTGTGCTGTAAACAGGTGTGTTGTATGGTGAAAATAAATCTTTGATGATTGATACCATTTTGATGGTTTTTGTTGATTCTGTGTCAAATCCGTCTTCTACTTGCTGGATTTGTTCATAGACTGTGCTTACTCGGGGAGGAATAACGGTATCTGGAGATGACCTGATTTGTTCTTGAGATATTGGTGTTTGAATATGAGCTACTGCTGCAGATAGGGCCTTTTTGTGACTTAGAAGCTTTTCCTGATGTAACTTCTGATCTTGACGTTCCTATGCCTTGCGAATTGTTTCTGCTGATTCAAAAAGTGCTTCCTGCCAGGATTCTTCTTTGTACTTCATCTTTTCCTTCCATTGAGGTTTTGTAGTTGTGTGTGGCAGTCGTTTTAATAGGAATGTGAGTTTAGAACCCAATCCTGCTTTGTTTCTACTAGGTTGTGAAGGAAGATCTATAGGTTCAGTGACTCCTTCTTTGCATTTTCCAATGGGTCCTTTCCCGCCATATCCCATTTGCTTCATGATTAAGTAGCCTTTTCCATACATGTGTGTTGGTAGAACAATGTCCAGAGCTGCTGCTCTATGATTTTCTTCTTCATCTTTGTATAACCAGCTAAGAATGTCATTGTCCTCTGATTCATGTGCTAGAGTACCCAATTGGATGAAGGTACCATCAAATTTAGTGATGGGCTGAGTAGCCAGTTGTGTTGATGTAGTAGGCAAACCATGTGATCTAGGTGATGTCGGCAATTTTGCCAAACATAAAGGCTCCAAAGAGTATTTGCTCATGCCTTGGTCTTTGATTTGCATTTTCTACTTGAAGTCTCCCCATAAGGAGTTGGATTTTGCTGTGTGTGGATCTGATGTTGAAGATTGCTGCTTTTCTCTATTATGAAGAACCAAACTGTCTTGGGCTGCCCCCATTGCATTACAATGTTGAAATGGATTGTGATCAGCTGATATGGAGATTTCTTGTCCATCATAAGGAAACTTGACACACTGGTGATAGGTAGAAGGAGATTTCATGTATCCAGGGTCGTCCTAACAAAATATTGTAGGTTAGATCAATATCTAAGACTTGACATATAGTATCCTTTTGTACTGGTCCCACTTGAATAGGTAATATCACTGTGCCTTTAGAGGACCTTTCTTCATCATCATATGCTTTTATGGTAATTTTCTTGCAAGGGTCAATAGATTCTTCTGAGAAGCCTAATGCACGGATAAGCTTTAAAGTACATATATTAAGTCCGGCTCCTCCATCTATTAAGACTCTTTTGACTCGGTGTTTGCAAACAATGACTTCAATATGGAGAGGAGTATTATGTGGATGACTCAATGAAGTATTGTCATGCTCTGAAAAGGTGAGATTATGAGGTCCTGTCATATGGGCGACCATGGCTTGAAATCTGTCTGTATCCAGATTTTGAGGTACATTTGTTTCCAATAGTGCTTGCTCCAATATGTCTTTGTGCTTGGGTGATAGTTTCAATAATTCCAGGATAGATATCTGAGCTGGAGTTTTGCGTAGTTGGCTAACCAAGTCATATTGGATTTTTGGTGTGGCAGTTGTAGGTGCAGTATGTCCCTTAAAGACATATTTCTGAGTTTGGGTCGTTACATTGACAGATTCATGATCACGCGGATCTCGGATGGTGATGACATTTACTTGATGATCTTCAGCTGATATATGGTTGATAGTGTTGTTGTAGATGTGATTAATACGAGCGCCGCGTGTATCCTCTGAAGTAGATGCTCCATCTTTGTTGTAATTTGGGAGAGGATTTTTAAAGGCTCCGTGATCACCATTTGTTTTGAGACCATCAAACGTTAAGTCACCTCGATCAATCATGTCCTGGACTATGTGTTTCAATCTCATGCACTCGTTTGTTCTATGACCCTTGTTGCGATGGAAATCACAATAGTGTGAATCATTGCACCAAGGTGGTTTGATTGGGGGTTCATAATTGTTGATTGGAGGTAGAGACAGAATCTTGTTTGCCAAAAGTTCTCTGAATGCTGATTCTAAAGATTGTCCTAGTGGTGTGAAGATACGTTTTTGGAAATTGTTCGTGTTGTTGCGTGAATTGTTGTTAAGTCCTGGATTCATGTTTTTGTTTTGAGTATCATTAGTGTTGTTCGTGTTGAGTTGTCCTTGATCATTGTTTGGTTTATATGTGTTAGCATTTGGTGCAGCATTTTTAAGATTTTTCGTGTTCTGAGGATTTCCAGATAATGCAAGCACTGGTTGCTTTGATTTAGGATCATGTGATTCGTTGTTGCCTTCATTTTTGTTTCGAGTCCAAAATCGAGATTTGTCAAGGTTGGTGTTGTGTTGGTTATTGTAGTTTGATGAATTTGTTCCTTCCTTGTAGAACTTGAGTGTCCCCTTTTTGACGCAGGCTTCTTCCACTTGGATGCCATTTTCAATCAATTTCGCAAATGACGGTATGCATTGAAGTTTTAGTCTGTAACTCATCTCGCCATTCAAGTTATCAATGAAGATTTCCATTTTCTCCTTTTCAGGAATATCTCGAGGATATCTAGAGACCATGCGTCGCCAGTGTTGAAGGAACGCCATGAATGTTTCATTGTTCTTTTGTTTGGTGTTGCAAACATCTAGCATGGTTATGGCATGTTGAATGTTGTAGGAATAGTGGGTGATGAATTTGTTAACCAATTCATCAAATGATCTAACAGGTGGCGAAATTTTGGATAACCATTCCATGGTTTGCCCTCCCAAGCTTCTGGGGAATAACCTCATCAAATAGGTATCATCATGAGCGAATTCAAGGCTTAGTGTGCAAAATTCTCGAACATGATCCCGGGGATCACTTTTCCCATCGTATTTATCAAATTTGGGAACGTCCGAGTTTGGAGGAAAAGGCACCATGTTCAAGCTTCTGTCAAACGGATAAGGACAGATTTCGTTTAAAGAGTACCGCATTGTTGTGCCTTGTTGCATATCTTGTATTTGTCTTTGCAACATTTGCATTTGTTGAGTAAGAGCAATCAAAGGTGCATTGTCTTGCCGAGGAAAAAGTTCTTGCCTTGTATTGGTTCTCAGCTGAAAAGGTGTGGTAAATGGTATATGTTGTTCTGGTGTTTCTAGTTCAGGTATACGCATTTCTGGTATGCGTTGTTCGGGAATGTGTTGTTCAAAGTTGCGTTGTTCAAGTATGCGAGTTTCTTCTTCTCTGTGTTGTTCTTGATATGCATATTGCTGAGATCCGGTTTGAAAAATGTTTGGGTCGAAATCCTCAGGAAGTTTAACGCCCTTGCTTGTGAGCATCAACAGATATTTTTCCTTGTCATTTTCCATGAGCTTTTCAACAAGTTTTTGGAAGGAAGGATTTACTTGACATTCCCGAAGAATGGCTTCAGTAATTTCAGGTTCTTCTACGGGTGGAACTTCAAAAGGATTTGATAATCTTCGATTCATACTGGACTCAGCGGGTGTCTCGCTTTGTTTGTTACTTTGAGAGCGAGTAACAGGCATTTTAGTAGAAGCTTTCAGTGATGAAAGGGACAAAAGCCTCTTCGATGTGTTGCTCGGATGTTGGTGGTTCTGGTCGAGATGTGTTATATGTGTTGCACTCGTCGGGCAACAATGCTGGATTGATTTTTTCGCCGCGGTTTATGGTTTGATTAAAAGCAGACTTTTGACAGTATGCTCTTGTCTTCAAGGGTTCCTTGTCAATTCGCTAGATTTGTTTTGGATATAATGTTTGACGTGATGAAGGAATACCCGATGAGATTTGAAGAGTTGACGATTGATGTATAAAAACTTATTTCTCTTGATGAATTTGGAAAAACTAGGTTGTTGTTTCTTCAACGTGATGTTACGATAGAGGTTCTTTCTTCTCAAAATAAGGGGATTAGTCATGCATGAGTGATCAATGGTTTCCTTTGATTGGTTTGGATTCAGTTGATTCTTGTTTTTGAAAATTTCAAATCTTACTTTATCAGAGTGAAGGTTTAGATGTCCCTTCACGATAAAGTGTGTCAAATGATATGGATAAAAGCTTCCTGATCTGGAAACTGGATTTGACGATTTGAGAATTTTAAACAAGTGTTTTGAGATAGAAATCTGTAAGATGGTAAAGGATTTTGATGACACTGATGATGAAAATTTTCCGGATTATGATAGGAGAGACATCCTCTATTGTGCGATTTGTTTAGGATTCGGACAACTTTGTTTGACACAAATTCAGCTTGAGAAAAGTTTTTAATAGTTTGTTTTTGTCACTCTGGTTTGATAAAAGATGATTTTTGATGAAAAAGTCTTCTAAAATGTTTTTGAAAATTTCAAAAAATTTCCAGTTTTGGACTCTTTGTTTTTCGGCCTTGGATCACGTGCTAGAACAGAGTCTAGATGCGCTACTAAATTTACGAGATGCGCTAAAAGAATCAGCACACGCGCTAAGCTGCCCCTAGACACACGCTAAAGTTTAGACTTTCTGAAAAATTTTGTTTAACTGATGTAAAATCTACGCGCTATACTGAGCCTTCCATGCGCTAACTATTGGAGTATATGCACTAAAATGTGGTTTTGACGTGCTAAGCTGTTTCTTCTATGCGCTAATGTTTGGACTGTTAAAATTTTGCTATTGAACTTGTTTGGAAAAGCCACGCGCTATACTGGGCCTGCCACGCGCTAACTGTTGGAGTATATGCGCTAACCTTTTGTTTCTACGCGCTAAGATATTGCTTCTAAGCGCTAGACTGTTTTGTGGATGCGCTAAATCATGTTACAATGTTTTGCCTTAGGTTTGAAACGCTACTGTTTTAACTCCACATGCTAATTTGAGACTTGGATGCACTAACATAAGTTTTCCACGCGCTAAGATGTTGTTCTTATGCGCTAGACTGCCCTGATTTTTCCGTGTGGGTGATTTCTTTGAGGTTTTTGAATTTTGCTGAGAAATTTTCAAGTGCGATGGATGATTTTCTGAAGTAATAACTGCAAGCACGGCACAAAAAGTACAACCATTTTTCCTAATATAACAAAAAGTGTTTGTTCTTGCGAGGATGTGTTCAAATCCCCAATGTTTTAACAGGTTTGGATACAAGTAAGACACTTCAGACAGACTCTTTAGTCAAGGGTCATAAATAACATCATAACCCACTAGTCTCGATACTCCGTCAGCTCAAACAGCCGTGTCACCCCCTAGAGGGCGCCCTTTTTTTGCCTTTTGCCAGAAATTAACCCAAAGTGAATTGCTTCACAGTTGAGTAGTTATCTTAGGAGATATATGGTGAGTGATCTTGGGGGCGGATTCTTCCCCACCCTTGCACTATGATGTTATAAATGTTTGGTTACTGACTCAGTTCAAAGCTTCTAATTCTATGGTTCGTAATCAGGCTTCCCGTTCGGCCGTTAGTGATAAACTCCCTCAGGAGGCTTCCCAACCTTTAGAACAAAGGCTTTACGTATCTCAAGGATACTGGGGGAAGGCTAATCGCTGCGCGCAACCGTTGAAAAGGACTTTTATCACTTTCCACATTTGATTATAGTGGGTTGGAATTCTTGGCGTCAAAGTCGTTTCCCACTTAGGTCATTCCCTTCACACCGGCCATAAACGGCTTTAAGAGTTGATTGCAACTCCTCAGGAAGGCAGGCCTGCTAAAGGATGTAAATGCTTGAAATAATGAAAGTTGTAAGAGTGGGTTGGATTTTTGATCACCCAGTTAAGGGGAGAGCATATTCCTTCCACTTTCGAGACAAAGCAATCAATGGGGTTTATTTTATCCTTTCAAATCAGTGATTTGCTAAAATCTATGTGGAGATGTTGCTCCACAAAAACATGATGTTCATTTTTATCTTGTCAAAACAATGATTTGCTGATGTATGAAAGGAATTTTGTCAACAAAGCAAAATTTTTGATGTGTTGGTCAACAAAAGAAATCGTTAAAAGGGGAAGATCTTCCCTCTTTAGTTGTAATTGACTCTGGACTTGTGTGATTCTTTTACTTGACAGAAATTTGAAGTGAATCCTTTTATGCACCAAAGGATGGTGAGGTTCTTTTTAAAACTTTTGCCAAAATAAAATTTTGTTGGTTTTTTTTAGAGCTTCCAAAATGAAGTGTTTTTCTCCTAAAAAAAGAAAAAGCAAGAAGATGTTGGATAGTAGTTCGTTTTATAGCCCAAAAGAAACTAGTGAGTTCAATTTTAAGACTAAAAGATGTTTTAAAATTTTAAACTAACTTAACTAAGTTAGAGAAAATTTTAACTATCTAAAAATGCTAGAATCACACTCCCTTCTGCAACAAATGTTACTCAGCTTCCCAAGGAGGGTCCCATGGTTCTCTATCTCACAATGTCCCTCAAACCAATGTTTTTGCTCTCAGATCACTAAGCAAAATGGTTTAGTGATGGCAAATGTGAGAACGAGAGATGCTTTGATAGATTTTAATATGAAATGGATGTTAAGCTATGTATGATGTTAAAATGCAATAAACTAGATGATAAGATGAGGAGGTTAATATGAATACTATCCTAGCATACTATATTTAGTCTATGATTGAGCTAAAATGATAAAGAAAGTACTCTAGCATGCATATTTAATCTAATTCCTGATCTAAAAGAGGCTAAATGAGGAGCATATATGAAATGAGAAAGCTTGAAAGAATTTGAGCATAAGTATAATGCTTCAAATTTGAAAGATGATTGTTGAGAATGGAGGAATGAGAGCTCTATTTATAGCACAAACAGGGCAATGGATGGTCAAGATTGAATGGTTTAATCAAGGGCCAGGTTTGAAAGTTGGGGGTCCATGTGCATAATTGGCACCAATGAAATGGTGACAAATGTCAACATAGGGTTGGGTTAAGAGAAGAGGTTGGAGGCATTAAAGGCCTGAGAAGACCTCATGGTTATCTAGAGGCTAAGGGTCAAGTCTAAGTTAGGCTTACCCACTGGATTAAAAGTTAATCCAAGGATAAACCTTTGTGAAAATGATTAAGAGATAATAATGGTCAAAGCATTAATGGCCTGATGAGACCCTTGGGTTGGATAGAGGTTGAGTCAAAACAAATGTTTTAACCATGTGGGAGGGTTTGAATTAACCATTAATGGTTATTGGAGACTTTGGGGATTAAGTGGTTGAAGGTTGGAAGCCTTCAATGGTTTTCAAAGACTTTGAGGATTTTGGTGGTTGAAGGTTGAAAACCTTTAATGGTTATCAAAGGCTTTAAGGGTTTTGAGAAGTGACTTCCCTTTGCTTAGGGATGTGACAAAATTTAGAGGAGGGTTAGGTTAATTAGAAGTGTTTAGAAGATTCTAGAAGGGATTAGAAAGGGGTTTGGGATTTTGCAAGTGGATGGAGGGATAATAGGATTTAATTGAAACAATTTAATTCATTCAATTTGGTTGTAATTAAATAAATTTGATTTATTCAATTTGGGATAACTATTTAATTAAATTTGAATTTAATTAAAAGTGGATAGGGGGGTTTTAATTGAATAAAATGATTTATTCATTAAATGGGTATAGTGAATTTTATTTAAATAAATTGAGTAATTTATTTAATAAAATAGAGGAATGTGGATAATTTAATTAAATGGGATTTAATTAAATAGAGAAATGAACATAAAATATTCATTTAGGAATATGGTCATTTTTATACGTCTACAATTTCCTTTCACAAACTTAACCAACCTATCAAGTTCTTTAGGGTTTAATTTAAGATATTCAGCTGGCATAATTTGAATCCGAGAGAATTTATAAAATTTAACAATATCAAACGAACCCTCAATATCTATAGATTTCAATAACTGAGGTTCTTGAGGTCTGAAATCATTATTATGAAACTGGGAAATGATCTCCTTACCTTTGGGGTTCACAACAGAAGACAAAGGAGCACCTTGAGCTTTGACATTCTGTTGAATTCTAGTTAGCACAGCGTAGGAAGGATCCTCCAAGGTAACCAAAATATTTCCTCCTCTTTCTAATTCAGACTCATACTCTAGGAAGTGGATTTCAGAGTCGCCAGGCTGCCTAGGGGATTCTTTTTCACTTGACTCTAGCAGTGTCTCCTTTGAACCAACCAATTGAACATAGCGTACCATTTTCAGGAAATAATTTCCATCATGATCATTGGTAAGGTGAAAGACACACATGTTGGCTTTGGATGGGGGTGCCTCAATTGCTAGTCTTTGTTGCGTAGGTGGTAATTATAAAACTCTACTTCCGGCTCCTAGTGACTGATTAGGGACCTGCCTTGAAACATCCTGGTAAGGTTGTGGATAAGAAGTATTTGTTTTGGGTAATTGCCTCTTCAAGGTTATCATGTCATTCATTAGTCGTTGAATCACAGGATCAGATGAAGTTGATGGTTGTGTCGTGGAAGTTTGAACTTCCCTCTTCCACTTTCCTACGGTGATCAAATCATCTTCTAGTTCTACTACCAATGTTTTCACATCAGCTAGGGCTACTACTCTTTGCCTACGGATCAAGAAACCAATCTCAGAGGGCATAGAATTGATGAAAAATCATTTCAAATTATCATTAGAAGGCCTTTGGTTTGTTGGAATCTTATGAACAATTTTATCAAACTTAGCCACAAAATCCCTCATAGACTCGGGAATTTCTTTCTTTAACTGGGCTAATTAGGCTAGAAGACAATGTTCATCTTCGGCTAATTTGAACCTAGCCCCGAACCTAGTTTTAAGATCTTTCCAATTCGTAATTGCACCATTTGGTAAATGATAAAACCAATCTATTGTCACCTCAGTCAATGTTTGTACAAACAATCTCACCGCCACATCCTCTGTTACTATTTACTAAGTTGTCATTAGTTTTATGTCCAAAGTCATTCTATATACTCTAGTCAGTTAATACTATCAAAATATTTAGTCGGTAAGTACTAGAAGTGTCGGTTATAGAAGAAAGGCTAGTCACTGAGATGAGAAATATTGAGCTACCTACTGAGTAAAGTTCTTGTATCTACCGAGCAGTAAAGAAGGTATACCGAGTTAGTCTGAACCGAATGGAAACTTGTTACCAGATTCAATGAACCTGGACACATATGAGGAAACTTGTTACAAGATTCGAGAACAAGGAACCGTTATTACATAGGGAATTGCACTTAAAGATTTTGTATGATTTTGAGGTAGTTTATCCAATGAAATAATTTCTATGTTTATTCATTGGACAAAACATGTTTGTATGATCGATGTATGAACAAGATCACCGCCTCAAAGATCTATATATACAGAGTGTTTTGAATATCAAAAGAGAGGAGAGAAGATGATGAGTTGAAAATGAAAATCTTGAGAGAAGTTAAGATGTGATTATTGAACAGAGATATTCAGAGGTCACCGAGAAGGTTTTCCAGAATACAGTCTATGGAACAGAGCATACAGAAGAGGTCACCGAGTTGATCTATCAATTACCGAGGTATGCTATGAGCATGGTAATTTCATATTAAGCACATAGAGTCTGCTATAACATTTCAGATGTAAAGTTGCAGATATTTTGTAAAGATTTTGATTGAATTATTTGAGTTGTAATAGAAACCTTTAACAGGGTAAAAGACTCTAACAAAGTCTATAAATTGTAAAGCCTTTAACCAGGTACAGCATTTTGTAAAAGTGTTTGTAAAATCCTTTAGCAAGGTAAATCTAAAGATCTTGATACTCCTAACATGGTAAGCTGTCATAAATAGCTAAACATGTAGCTCTAACTGAGCAACCTTTATTATTGCAGTAGTGAAGTTGTGGGTGCCATCCCCACCGCAGTTTTTCTCTCTAACCAAGAGTTTTTGCGTAACCAAAATATTTGTGTTATGGAGTGAAATGTGTATGGATGTTATCTCTATGATTATGTTTTAGCATTATATATTATGAGATCAGCTTTACACAGTTTATGTTTATCAGTAAGATTGTTTTTAAAGAAAAGTTTTGAAGTACTAATTCACCCCTCCCCTCTCAGTACATTAGTTTTCCTTGTTGGACCTAACAATCCTCATGCTAAATAGCTAGAACATCACAAGCAACATTAAATGCATTCAAATGCTCTCCTGTTGAGACCTTTCCATCACCACTTAATTTAAGCAAATGATCTCTTTCTCCTTTGGGCAAAGGATTAAGATTTGCGCCAAGTGCAAGTGTAACTATGACAGGGCCCCAAGGATTGTTGGCAGCCATAGGTAGAATGATATTAAAAGGTGTAGGGATGATTACACTAGGGAAAGAAACACCTTGTAATGTTAGGGCTTGACAAGTAGGAGATACAGAGGATACAGAAGAGGGAGTTGGAGGTTTACTCTTGTCTCTTCTTCTATGTGTAAAGGAGGTTAAGAAGTTGGAGTCTTGGAGTTCCTTAAAAACAGAATCAATCACCTCTTCACACCTATGAGATCTTGTATATCTTCTTGACTCCAGCCTGTTTATAATGCAGTACTCGCTTCAAACAGACAGTCTTACTTATCTTATGATTCAGCCTCCAGTCTTATCATCCGACTCCCCAGCAAAGTCGCCAAAAATCTTTTGGTTAACATATTTATCCTTTCATAATTTTATAATAAATGACTCATGTATGCCCTTAGTTTTGTGAAAGACAAGTATAACCAACAGTTGGGTAATCCAATGAATTGTTTACCCTCTGCATAAGGGTTCAGCTTCTCGTATGATGTTTAATGAATTTTTAATCACAAACAAATATTAAGTTCACTTTTAACCAAAAAGTGAGAAAAGGCTTTTCACATTCATCAGTCAACACCACATGAATGCCAGGAAGATAAACCCTCTATATGTAAACCCACAGATTTACAATCAAAAATAACTTTACTTTTCAAAAAAATTAATTAAAGAAGCGATAAAATCATGGACTTTGATTGAGTCTCTCTCGTGTCTCACAGGACAAGGGGAATCAAATCCACACAAAGTTAACAAAAGAATTACTTATCACATTCATTCACAGACATAGGAAAAGTGGATAATCAAAGAAGCAACAAATTCAACACAAACAGATTTAACCCAACAAGGAATCTCTTTTCTACATTCATTTTACACAGATTTGAAAGTTGTTGAAAATGTCTAATTTTATTCACTAATACAATGCCTTCATTGAAAATCCACAAGTATCTAAAACAAAGCCTGCTAATCTTACAAAATTTGTTGGGCCTTTTTTAAGTCTTTTTCCAGAAATATAAAGCTAAACTTTCTACCCTAACTACTCAGTAACCACAGAGTTACACCGCTCTGCCCAAAGGTAAGTTAAACAGACTATTTTTAAAATTAACTTAAAAAAACAATTTTTGACTAAAACAGCAGAAAGTAAAGAAAACACGGAAACAGTTATCCAATTCATGCAAACGAGCGACCAGTTTGATCCTTCTTCCACTTCGTGAATGCCTTCGTGAATTGTCAGATGACAGGTTCATTCGGAATGCCTACGTGTAAAATTTGTTGTTACCAAACCTCTTTATCATGGCGCACCTGTTTTACTTTATCCACATGCTTGTTCAAATTATCTATGCATAAAAATAGTAAGGATTCGATTTTAGCAAAGGTGGAGAAATCTTTCTTGGTGACCACCGTTGCACTCCTGACCATCTCAATTTGCACTTCATAAGATTTTCTTATGGCGTCAGCGATGTCAACGCTTTGTCCATCCTCCTTCATATATTTCACTCCAATGCATTTCAGATCATTGCGCATGTTTTGCACCAATTCAGAAAATTCTTGCCCAAGTTTAACAAATTCCTCATAGCCTTGTTTTATTATCGAATTTCTCCATTCAATATTTTTTTTGCAAATGTAGAGAACATTGTCGTCGAATCCTTGTAAAGGCTATTCTGCAATGAACTTCATTATGCCATGCTTTTGAACTTCTTCAATGTAAGCTATTGTTGGGGCCCATTTGGCTTCTTTGTTCTTCCAGGCTGTGTTTTCCTTTCCCAACTCTCGGATAACTTTAGCAGCATCATCATACACCTTGCTCAAATGCCCAATGTATTATTTTCCCTCTTTTTTATCGTATCTAACCATTCAAGGAACACCCCATGAACCATTTTATTCCTTTGTACTTTTGCGAGCAGCTTCTGATTGCTAGGGGATTTAGGATCAAAGAGTGTTGGTTGTGCAGACAATGGTTGGGGATCTGGCCCATGGATTGCGTCAATATATTATGTCATTTGTCTTAGGGTTTCTTTCAGTTACTTTTTATCTTTTAAATCCTTCCAGGTTCTGGTTATGATCTTTTGCATGGAAGCTTCAAGATGAAGTAAATTCATGGCCTGAGAAGCAGTACCATTATTCACCTTTTCAATAGTAAAATCCTGAACTGTAGGGTCTTTTGTTTTCTCATTTGTTAATGGGTGTGCTATCTCTGCAGTCCAATTCTCACTGTCGGCATCAAAGTCAATTCTTGAAATGGTTTTCAATTTCTTTACTTTGGGAGGCACTTGCTCACCATATCTTCCAAAGGGACCAAAATGGGAACTACGTTCCTTTTCTTGCTATTTAGGGTATTTTCTAACCATAGAGGCCAAGTGCGCATAGAAGTTTCATCAAAGCCAACTGTTGTTTCTTTTTCATTCCTTACTACCAATGTAGTAGTAGTGTTTGCCAAAATATCCACCTGTTGAGTGTCATTTGTATCATCAACATTTAGCACCTCCAAGTCTAGATAAGTCGAAGGATCTTCCATATCAAGAGAGGCTTCTAAATCAACTACCACCGAATAAACAGGAGATTTCTTATCTTTGCTTCTGGTTCTGGTCCTGGTAATCCTAGTAGGAACTAGTTCTCTTTTGATTTCCACCGGCCTGGCACTTTGCCACTCAGCAGGTATGTGTTCTGGATGATCCTGCAACACAAGATGTAACACAGGAGTTACCCAATGGAGCTTCAGAGGATGAGGTTGAACCTTTCTTAGAGCCCTTTCCCATTCTTTTCTCTCTTAGCCATCTTTCCGTTCTTCTGATAACTGGGAATGTTCTTGTTTGGATCTGGTCTTCTTCATCTTTTTCCCAGTCCACTACTGGAATGACTCCCTTCTGCCTATCATCCACAAACTGAGGATCCATCAATTCACTCTCATCATCCTCGACATTAGCAATGTTCATTTTCAACTCAAAGGCCATGACCTGCTTCAGGGTGAACCTTTGGTGTGTCCTCTTCCTAACTTCAAACTCATCGCAACAATTAGCCCAAAAATCCTCTATATTTGGCACATGGATAAAATCTTTTCTCAGTGTCAGATGAGTGGCGGTGAACCCTTTGGCATCAAAATTTGCTCACGGACCATATAATGAAAAATTCAATTTCTTAAATTCAAGTTCCAAATTCAAGGCATCAAAGACACTACTACAAATAAAATAATTTAATCAATTGGAAATGAGACACTTGACTAATGTCTAGCTCTATACTTTGTATCAATATAGGCTAGTTGCTTGCATATCTTCATTAAAATCTGCCTATCAAATGCATATCTAGGTAGCTTGTATGCTTCTCCTTCAAAAACCCCTACCCTTAAGTAAGTAAACTTGGGAAACTATATGAAGAAGCTTCCATAAGTACCAATCAATTGCATAGCTTCATTCGACAATCTTTTATAAATGTTTCCCTTCAGTTCATACATAATCTTGCCTAGGAATATGTCATCTAGTTTACGATAATTTTCACAGGACCTTTGTTGTTGTAGATGTGGGTGATATTCAAATATTCTCATATTATCTACCCATGCTTCATGGTATAAATTAGGCCACGAGCTAATACATGTCAAGCAGTACAAAAGATATGATGACATGTAGAAGTTTTTGTTACCGAAGCAACTCATACCTTCATGCAGCCTATCTCCAATTAATTATGCCTAGTCAATATATCCTTTCTCACCAAAAATAACCTGTATGAAGAAGTACATCCAATCTTCCCAATAAAAGGCATTTTGGTTCCCTCTCACTCTATGTAACAGAATGACTATGTCCCTGACCTCTTTCATCAGTTGTTCTCGGGTCAATGGAATTGGCAATCAGGAACCTCCTCTTTGAAACTTTAATAGCCAGTTCCTTGCAATAACATTCCTATAAAATGATATTTTCTGAGAAAAGCCCTTGTGACTTACACACCATCCAATCCTCATATTGCTCCTTCTCGGGTATTTTAATAATAGCAGCAACAACCTCCCTACTAACCCAAAGCAGAACCTCACCATTTGTGCTTCTTACACATCTCTCAACAGGGTCATATCTATTCATGCATTCTAGAACCAGCTCAGGACATGATACCGTTGGAGTGAAAGTTGTTGCTTCCACTAACCCACTATCCAGAATCCTCTCCATTAAGGGAGAGCCAAGTGGGATTTCATGCCCTTTCATGCTATTCTTCTAGGTCTACTGATTGCAGAAAAGTGTCCCCTAACTCCAGCAAGGTACAAACTAGCCAAGACTTTTGGTCTATCTTGGGCAATTTAGGTCTCATTTTGAATTTACTAGCAAAAAGAAAACAGAGCAAGGGAGACGAACTGAACCAACTGAACAACCAAGCAAAGCTTCCAATTTAAGAAATCATGGGTATGAGAAGAAGATTTTGAACTCACCTTTAATGCAGAGCTCGAAATCCAAAGAGACAAGAACAGAAAATATCGCCTATGCAAATCCCTTATTTACAAAATTAGGCAAATGAAGAAGGTAAGTATTTCATTTTATTTTTTTTTAAAAGCAAATCTTGAGAACAGGCTTAAAAATCGGTCACACGATTTGATATAATCATAACTGCATGCTTATCCGTGCCAAATTATTCTAAAAAGACTTAATTATGACAATTCATTAATTACAAGTCTTACCCCTCCAATACTTCCCTGAAATAATTATTCTCAAGTACGGCTTTTCATCGAGACTCATTCCCTTGAAGTTCAACTTTTAAATCCGGAATATTCCATCCATGTTAATGCTTCATCATTTTCATGTCCACCACTTTTATGTCCAAAGCTAATCAATCCTTAAACTTTGAACTTTGAACCCTCCGAGAAGTAGTTCAAAAGTTCAAGTTCAAAAGAACAGAACAAGTACAAACCAAGACAAAGACAACACAAGACCGCGGCTTACATGTTACAAAGACAGGACTTAGACAAGACTCGACTTTCTCAACTTTGAACTTGAACCTTGAACTTTTGAAAAGGTTAAATAGTTCAAGTTCAATGACAATTGAGACTAAGACCATTAACTTTTTTAATTAGAACGAAGTCGCTATACAACATGCTCCGCTTGAACTTGAACCTTGAACTTTTGAAAAAGGTTCATTTGAGAGGTTCAGTTCACGACAAAATTTAATAAGACCAAAATCGAGAATTACACAAACCCAGACTAAATAAACACACCTTATTTTAAATAGCATGAGAACTTAAAATGCCTCAGGAAAATGAGGAGGGTGAAATCTGGAAAGCAACATAAAATCCTTCAGTAAGTCAATCTGACATCCAAATGAAGGAGTCTGGCATCAGGAAAGGAAGAAAGTTGAATTTCCTTCCCTCACAAAATCTAGCACCCAAATCAAGAAGAAGACCCCAAAAGTGAGGGGTCATGGAAAGTTCAAAATGCATTGAATTCCTTCCTCGTAGCAAAATTCTGCCCTAAGACAAGGGAGGGCTCTAAAATCAGTAAGTCGTGGAGAATCCAAAAACAAGTGAAATTACTTCCTCGGGTGAAAATTGCACCCTAAGAAAAGGAAGGGCGCTAAACTCACATCCCCATGGAGAAATGGAAGAAGTGCAAGATTCCAAGACCAAGGCAAAATTCTGCCCTAGGCCTAGGAGAGGCGCCAAAATGAAGGATGCATGGAGAGACAAAAAATCATGAGTTTCTCCTTCCTTGTCAAAATCCACCCCAAGCCAGGGTAAGGCAGCCAAATGGAATTCTCTTGGAATGATGAAGAAAAGGAGAAATTCCCCCTTCCTTAGAACATAGCGCCCATGAAGTAGAAGGGGCGCCAAAATGTAGTATGCATGGAGGGAGAGAAAAATTGTGAATTCCCTTGCCTAGGTAAAATTTCGCCCTAGCACTATGGAGGGCGCCAAAAGTCAAGTAGCAAGGAAAATTTGGAAGTCATTGAATTCCTTGACTAAAGAGAAGGTGCCAAAGGGAGGTAATGAAAGAGAAAGTTAAAAATCATGAATTCCTGCCTCAATGCAGAATACCACCCAAAGTGTTAGGAGAACACCAAACAGAGGTAACGATGGAGAGCAAGAATTTCATCCATCAAAGTGAAAATTTTATACGCGGTTAGGAAAATTGAAAATTCTTCCAAGGCTTGGAAATGATGAATTCCACCATGAACAGTGAACTCCACGCCTAAGTTGGAAAACTGAAAATTTGACCAAGGCATGAAAATCCAGGGGTCAAGGAAGAATGAAAAGCAGAAATCCCCTTGGGAATTTTTTTAAAATTTCCATTTTTAGACACCAAATCTTATCAGAATCCGAAATTTTTTGCAAATTTGGACTCGTGAGAGAATTCTCTCTCTCCTGGACCCGGGTCCTAAATTTTAGGAAATTTCCTAAAAAATAGGAGATGTGAAAATTGGTTGAAAAGCTCCCTACAAACATGATGAGTTCAAAGAGCACAAAAATTCCTTCCTTAAGGAACAAATTTCCATAATTTCTTCTCCTATTCCAAAAAGTGGTCAAGGTTAGAAGCAATACGTAAAAATCAAGGTTCAGGAAGAAAGGTTCAAAATTCAAAAAAAAATCCTTCCTCAAGGAAGAATTGTGCCCAAGAAGAAGAAATTCAAAAAAAATGAAAAATTGACTAAGTGATGGAAATTCCTTCCTTCACAACAAAATTCTTCGAAAAGGTGAGAATTTGGCTAAGTGTTGGAAATTCCTTCCTTCACGACAGAATTCTTGGAAAAGGTGAAAATTTGGCTAAGTGATGGAAATTCCTTCCTTCAGGACATAGTTCTTGGAAATCATGAAAACTGGTTAAGGCATGAAGAATTTCCTTCCTCAGGGGTAAGGAGCAAATTTATTTCCAAAAGAGAATTCCTTCACAACATGAATTCCACATCAGGATGAATTGAAGGTGAAAAAAACAATTTCTAAGGCAAGGAAGAAATCAAGGATGAATTGAACAATCCATTTTTCGGGCATCAAAAATCATGCAAATTTCAAAATGATGATAGATTTGGAATCGGGAGAGAATTTTCTCTCTCCTGGACCGTGGAACCCTAATTTGAAAATTTTGCTAAAAACTAAGAAATGTGCAGAATTGATGAAAGATCTTCTCCAAAGCAAAGGAAAATTCAAAATCTCAGAAAAATTCTTCCCAGATAAAGTTTTTTCTCTCAAAGGGTTTCTCGTCAAGTGGCAGCGGGGTCAATGCATGAAGAATTAATGGAGCATCTTTTCCATGTAGCCGACACATTTAAGGCATTATGGCATATTCATTTTTTGCATGTAGTTGTCATGTTCAGGAGATGATGGTGCATTTATGGCATCATGGGGTGATTTTGCATGGAGACATAATTATTGCATTTATGATTTATTGGGCGAGTTTGATCGATGATGGTGCATTCAATGCACAATGGACGCCATTTTTGGTAGAAATGTAATTAATTGTAATGGGATGGAATTAATTGTATATGGGCATTTATTGTTGATTCCCACCTTGTTGCATCATGTGTGGGGAATCTTTTAAGGAGAAACCCTAATTAGGGTTTTGCATGTAGCCAAGGCTTGAAGCCTATATAAAGGGGTGACCCCCCTCATTTGTAACAAAAGGGAGATTTGTATGAAATTGTTGCGATAAGTTTTTGAAAAAATAACAGTGAAACAGTATTCTCTAATGGTGTCCACTTAAGTTGTTTTTTCAAAACTCGCATGGTTTCACCTTCCTCACTTAGAGTAGAATTTTATTTTCTCAATTGTTAGATAAAGTGCTTTGATTTCAATGGAGAATGTAATGGTGTTTGATGAATTCTCATGGTTCATAATTTTTGCATCTTGTTGATTGTAAGTTGCAGTGTAAAGTTAGCCTAAACCCCCAAACTTATGCTAAGTTTGATTGTGAATAGTTGTTTGGATTGCGTCATGTTGGGTATTCAAATGCACTTTTTCAATGTGAAAATCCTTCAACATCCTTAGAAGATTGCACCGGTTCTTGCGGAGTTGTAGTTGATCTTGGTGAAGCATAGCTTGGTTTATTTGGAGTCTGTCCACTAGAGCACTACCTATTGATATCACTGCCCTTAGGAGTAGATTTAGATCCTTCTAAACCCTTTCCCCTTTATTTCCAGTTCATTCCAGTTCAGTCCATTTTAAGCAAAAGCATCATAGAATTGCTATATTTGATGATGAAGTTCCACGCCACAACAAAGAAGTGAAAAATGGTCCAAACGTAAGGCCCCTTGGATTACCAACAATCACATCAGCCAACTGAGTCACCTCCGTAGCATAAAGGAACCTTGGAGTCTATTGTTTGAACTTCTTGCAATCTTAGCATGCAATCGCACTTTGATCATGAGAGAGTGAATTGACCGTTAGACAACTTTATTCTGTGTTCGACATAGTCATAAAAAACACGTCAACACCTCCAAGTCTAGAGAACCTTCAAGGCCATTGCTACAAAATTCAAGGACAAAACAAGCTAGTCTTCCAAAGCTACAGCCACAAAATTCAAAGAGAAGCTTGAACCTTCTAGAGCAGTTATGTGAATGTTGGTTAATATGATATTGATTTATCTGATTCTATCTAACCATCCAAACCTGATAAGTGAATGAATGTTACCATTCTCCTTTTAATTTAGATCTGAATTTATTTTCTGGAACCATATTTCTTTTGTTCTTTCTTTAAAATCATACCGTAAAGTAGTTTAAATCACAATCAAAGTAATTGAAATATTCCAATTTGCTTCTAATGAAATGTGCATGAATGTTTACAATCACATTATAATAAACCTTGCATTTTCAGATAATTAATGAGATAATAAGTGTTCATACACGCAATTCTCAGGTTTTACCAAATTTCAACCAGCAAAGGGCCCCTCGTGAAACACCCTCACAAACCACTAGGCTATCCCAACACAGTCAAGACCTAGCTTAAAAGGATCCTTGGAGTAAGTTTCCTTGCCTTTCAAGGAGTGATTGATTCTCGTTCACTCAAAGTTATCAATGCTATTGCTACCATCAACACATACATTCATAAGCTTGTAAATGTATGAACTCGTAACCTTAGAAATTACAGCCTCTTCCTTTAATCATGAATTACAAGTATTGGGTTATGCAAGACTGCATTTATCCAATGACAAATTGCAATGCAATATAACATGTAACTCAATAATTGAAATTCAACAACCATGACAATAGTTGCATTGTAAGGGTATACCATAGAAAAGCCCACTGTGGGAAATCTCCCAACCTGTTATTTTGGCCTTATGCCTGCCACTGACCTGAAAGAACACACCTAGCTGATTCATATTTGAGCATGCAAAAGTGTGATTTACTCTAGAATGCTTCCTTATACATCATCTTATGCTCAAATGCTTGCCAACATAAAATTCCTCTTTTATCTAACTATTGCAACATGGAATAATCACCTAATGACACTTTATTTTTCTATTTGAGCTTGGATAGAAAAAGAAACAATCAAAACAGAAACCAATTGCTCCAGTTAGATAGTATTTTGCCTTTTTCATATCCACCTGAAAGTAGCATCAACATATTACATATAAGAGAATGCATGTTGTATATGTCTACGCAGCATATCTAAATTGAATTGACATGTTTGGAAATTGTGGCAGATCATTTGATAATGTACCTGTAAACCCTTTTACAGTGGTCGGCCTTCCAACCTTTTTTCCGTTTGGACGGATGGCTTTGTTCCTTATTGCATGACGGGCCACATGGGACACATTGTGACTTTGCTTATCTCTACGCGAGAAAACCTTACTTCTCCGGTTTTCCTCCGATGATGTGCCACATGTTGACATGGTGGAGGAAGGTGGTCATACAATACAGAGGGCTCTCTGATGATGTGCCACCTATTGTGGGAAGTCCAAGTTCCGACTCCGACATTCCTGACTAGATGTCTTTGGGTATGCGAGGAGGGACTATGCAAAATTCGGGGCTGCCACTATCTAATACAGAAAACATGATACAACCCACATGTCCGGCATGTCAGCAATTTTAAGAAGATCAGTAAACTCACAAGCTTTCCAAAACACAGGTGGACAAACACTACCATTCAAAATCAGATCTTTTTGAACGATGGTGAAATGAAGATTTTATCCTCCCCGCAGAAGGCTATAAAAACCGGAAACAATGGAAGATGGGAGGAATTCTTTTCAGAAAGGAATATGATCTAATTAGATTCCTTTTCTTCCAAGTGCTCAAAACTTAAATGTATTAGCTTTGGCGAAAGATTGACTCTCTCTATAAGTGATTGGAGTTTTCCGAAACATCTTGTAAAAAGTATAACTAAATGAGATGACCCAATTTGGTTTTGTATAATCTTAGAAATCGGCAATTGAGTCTTAATGTCATTCTGAATACCAAACTATGTCATGTTGCCTTTATTGATGTTCTTAGTAATCTTTTGTGCAAAGTTTACTCATTGAATTCTATCTATGTTTTTTTTCTTGGATTCTTCTTTATGAAATTATGAATTGTTGATGTGTTTTTTATGCACATGCAAACATAGAATAAAATACCCAAAACTATCTTATCGTCTCTTGACCAAAGTTACTCAAATGTTGAAGATTCGCTTAAGGATCACTTGAGATAACTCCAAGGTTCTTAAATGTCAGGTCTTGACTTGTGGATAAGCTCGTTGGTTTGATGTGATTATGCTGGAATCACAAAAGGACTTACGTTGAATTGTTGAATGCTTGAATTGCTGAAACTTAAATCCTAACTACTTGCTTGGAGAATAAAAAAAGGCAAAAGGCGTGGGGTTTAGGGAGTCTATTCTAGTCCTATGAATGGAGGAGAAGAGTGAATAATTTGATGAAATCCTACTAGGCGAGGTCTCACCATCAGACTGAACAATTTGACACAAGCTCGGTGCAATCTTCTAAAGGATAGTTCAAAGATGTTCAAACCATTATTACCAAACATTAATTACCATTCAAGTTAATGCATAAACAATGGATGTATAACAACTGAAGTTAAGTTCATATCATTCCAGTCAACCACGCAAGGCACACTTACAATCAGCAAGAGGCTAGTGGTATGGACTAAACAGATTCCACACAAATGCATTCAACAAATTCCTCCATTCAATTTAATTAATCATCATCTAACATGAAGATCCAACAAGAAACCATGCACTTTGTAAAGAAACAACACGTTCCACCATAACTTTAATGAAAAGAAAGTTTATTTACAACTTTTGCAACAATTTTTGCCTTCTCCTCCTACTCTACTCTAGCTACTATCTAAGCTCTATTCACTATTCCTCTACTACTTACTATTACTATTTTATTACTATCTCTCTATTAACCTTTACAAATGAGAAGCTTGAGCTTTATATAGAGAGCTCATTACTATGAATGGCTAGGATCAAACCTCATCAACAGTCGGGATTTTACAATGAAACCCTAATTAGGGTTTGTTACAACAAACTCTATTTTGGCCAATGAAATAATTACAACATTTTGACACATGTCGTCTCTGGAATATTCGACCAATGGATAATAGGGGTACGTGCCTCGAAGTTTGTGCCTCCATATGATAAGCTTATTTCATTGAATCTGGATGTGCTGATGTGGAACTCCTCTAATTGGTGTAGTAGTGACTGGGATGACACCTCAACTTGCTTTGACTCATCATCATGAATGAGTATCATTATTCAGCTTCAATAGTGATGATGACGATCTTCTAACTTTGATTAACTCTTCTGAAACTATCCTCTTGAACTCAATCATGGAAATGCAAAGTGTAGATGTTGACTTCTTCACTCTTTCGAGACTCCTTTGTGATGTTGTACTGAGGATTCCTTGATTCTTTCATCTTCATCCTTGAATGTGGGTATCATGTTCTGGTATAAGTGAGTGTTTCTGGTGTAGACACCTTCTTGTGTTTGCCTATGAAGTCCTCTTGAAGATATCTTCCTTGTATATTGTCTTTGATGTTGAAATTTTCTCCCTAAGATGCTTGTTTCGATTCTCCTCCAACTTGGTTCTTTTGACTTCTTTCTTCGCCTCTTGCAAAACAAACAAATGAGCATCAAACAAACATGATATATACCTTTATAATCTCTTAATTTGACATGATTTCTGATTTTATGCTATTTGCAGGTTTCATGAGTGCATTTAGAGAGAAGGGCGCTCCTAAGGATAAGCAATGGAAGTTGGACCAAGTTCACTCCTAACGAGAAGCAAAGGAAATTTAGCATCATTTCATCGCCTCTCTACCAATTGTTTTCTTCACTTGTTAATTCCTTGATTTTTCTTAGTCTCCACATGCAAAACCATCAAATTATCCTCAATTAGTGCCTTTAGAAGTGAATTCACTCTCATGAAGGAGCAATGACAGGTGATTTCTCTCTTGAGAAGGAGCAATGGAAGCACCTTTCGCTCCTAAGAAGGAGCAAAGGAAATAACCAACTCAACTCGCCACTTAGTTAGGTTTTATCAATTTCACCATCTTATGCCTCAAGCTCATCATCTCTCTTATGTGAAATGTGTTAGATACTTGATCACTCCCAAAGACACTGAGAGGGGGGGTGAATCAATGTCTAACCGGTAAACAAAAGATTTAAACTTGTTTGCAACTTTATAACCCAAATTAATATACCGGTAAGCAAATAATAATGCAGTAAAGAAAAACAAAAGTATAACCATCAATGCACACCATAACACATATATTTTTGGCGAGGAAACCCGGTAGGGGAAAAACCTCGGTGGGATATGTGACCCATAATATTTACTCACTGGCCAATATGAATAAATATTACTTATACAATAGGGGCCTGCACATGCAGGAAGGCCAACAGCCTAGAGCTCACTGCTCAATCACAAAAAGAAGTCCCACTGACTACAATTGGATGGTTAGATCCAATGACAATGTACTGCTCAAAATAGCATCTGCAATGTTGGATTCAGTACCGGTTTAAGCTTTGTCAGATACCTCTGCCATAAACTTTGCTTTGCTCTGCTCTGGTCTTATTCGCTCATAAAATAATTGCATCATAATGCATATACAGTTATTCGCTCTCATATATTGCTTACATTCATTTTCTAATTACATTTCAAAATGACCTACAAGATCTCATACATATATGATTCTTTACAATACATCATGTCGGCTATACAATATAATTACAATACAAAACAATATTATTTCCATGTTGACTTAGAGTGTCGGTGTGATCTACTGTCGGTGTAGACTAGATACCGGTGTGAATAAACTTGTAATGCCTGTCGGTGCCGGTAGATGATGTTTGTTGCCAGTGTAACCTGTGAACCATGTTACCAATTGGTTGTCATTAATGACAACATCAACTATTCTCATCTAAGTGTATAATGCCAACAAAATGCTTCAAGTGGTCATCAAAAGTACCTAGGACGGAATTTTTCTCTAAATGAAGGGCAATGGAAGTAGAATTCACTCCTAACAAGGAGCAATGGAAATTTTTAGATACTTAACCAAAATTCCAATCTCTCTCTTCATTCCAACAATTCAAAACTCAAGTTCTACCCTTCATGCATGAAAGTGTGTCAAAATAACCTCAAGAAGAGCCTTGGAATCAACTTCGCTCCTATTCAAGGGAAAAGGAAGTGTTTTTCACTCCCATTGAGGAGCAAAGGAAATTTTTGGGTACTTAGCCAAATTTTGCTCTCCATTCACTCAAGTCATCTCTCCATATGCAAGTGTTGTCAAATTTCTCCCACCAAACTTCTTGTAAATGATTTGGCTCCAAGGTAGAAGCAATAGAAGTGAATTTCGCTCCTAATTAGGAGCAATGGAAGGATATTTCGCTCCAATCAAGGAGCAAAGGAAGTCATTACAACTCGGATGCTTAGCTCAATCTTATCCACTTACCTTTATTCTACTGACTTTAACCTTTAGTTTTTGGCCACTCATGCATGGAAACATGACAAATTGACTTCAAAGAAGGCCCTAGGAGGAATTTCTCTCCAAAACCATGGCATTGATAGTGAAATTCGCTCCTAACAAGGAGCAAAGGAAGTAAATTTTTCTCCCTCTCATACTTAATCAAATTCCATCTTTCATTGCTTCAAGTGTATCAAATCAACTTAGAGGAAGGCTCGTAAGCAACTTTGCTCCTGAGAAGGGGCAAAGGAACAAGATTTCCCTCCCAATGAGGAGCAAAGGAAATGATGTTCAAATTGATCCTCTAGCTTGATTTTGTCAATTCCTTGTCTTTGCATCATTTTAGACTTTGATATTTTGCCTTCCTAGTGTGTAGATGTGTCAAATTAGCCTCAAAGAAAGCTCTAGAGAGAATTTCACTCCTATCTAAGGGCAAAGGAAGTGAAATTCCCACTGAGGAGCAATAGAAGCGAATTTCGCTCCTAACAAGGAGCAAAGGAAGTCATCTCCAAGTTGACACGTAATTCATTTTCGCTCACTCATGCTCACTTTCTCAACTCAAATGCATCAAATCATGCCCAATGTGAGGTCTAGGATCAAATTCGCTCTCAATCATGGGCAAAGGAAGTGGATTTCGCTCCAACTGGGGAGCAATGGAAGTGATCTCCAAATTCATCTTCTAACTTAGTCTTATCAAACTCACACCTTTGGTTTAGCTTTCATACATCAAAAGACCTCAATGTTTGCTTTGGATAGGATTTCACTCTCACCCCAAGGCAATGGAAGGGAAATTCTCTCTCAAAGAAGGGCAATGGCAATGAATTTTGCTCCTAGAGAGGAGCAAAGGAAGTGGCCCAAATTTGCCGCCTTCTCTCCATTACTTAAAACAAAATCTTGATGCATTTGATGAATTTGCATGATCAAAGTGATTGTGGAGGCACTAGACTAGCTCAACATCCCCAAATATGCCTGAGAAAATCAAATCGCTCCAAAATAAAGGCAATAGAAGAGGATTTCGCTCCTGAGAAAGAGCAAAGGAAATCATCCCCGTACTATCTCAATTCAAGGTCATTGATTCATAATAGAATTCTTTGCCCAAACTAAGACATCTCATGACAATAAGAGGTGGTTTAAGTGACTTGGAGGGCCTGGAGAGGGATTTCGCTACTAAGATGGAGCAATGGAAGCAAAATTCGCTCCAACTAGGGAGCAATGGAAATTTTGTCATACTTAGTCAAATTTCACCGCCAGATTCCGCCTCTCACTGTAATACATTTGAGTCACTTGGATGACGATGGAGATACTTGAATTGTTGACTATGCTTGATATAAAGGGTCCCTCCATTCATTCACCACTTCATTTCACCTCTCATAACTGTTAAAATAATATTAATATCTTCTATAATGGTCATCTTCTATTTTTAGTGGTCATCTTCTATTTTAAGTTGTCGACTTATTTAGCTTTTTAATTAATTAGCTTTTAAACTTTATTTAGCATTTAGCTTTTTCTTTTTAGTTAATTAGCTTTTAAGCTTAATTTAGCTTTCACGTTTAATTTAGTGTTTAGCTCTTTAATCTTTTACTTTAACGTTATGTTCTAATTATAGAACATTATCTTGTAACCTCTATGTATACGTGTGTATCGTTCAAGGTAATCATCCGATTATTGAATCACTCATTCAATTTATTTTTCATGGTATCCGAGCGAGTTGATGGGATTTTTTAAAGTTTGGCGAATTTTTTAATAAAAATTCATGGCCTTCTTTTTGGAATATTTTCCAGATTTTATTTTATTGTTTTTTAATTAAAAAAACGATTTTGCTTTTTTGAAGGCTTTTTGAGGGTTTCGAGAGTTTCTGGTTCGTGGGCGAATTTCTTTGTGTTGGGCAGCAGTTAATGTTTTTTTTAGGGGCCCGGAGATTTTCAGGCTTGCAACCTGGAGGATTTTTTTTGCAGATTGAAAATTTTTCTAAGGTTTTTGCAATTTTTTACTAGGGTTTTGACCCTTCAGTTCAAGTTGAAATTTTATTTTGGTTGCAAATTCTTGGTGGGTTTTTCGAGACCTCAACTGGGTCGTCGTCAGATTTTTTGGGTGCATCGTTTTCCATGCCTCAATTTTTGAGCTTTCCGATCTGCATTTTGATTTCAGATTATTTATGGGTTTTTTGAGAGCTTTTCTGAGTTGGTCTCATATTTTTCAAGGTGGCTCGTTTTTTGTGCCTCAAATTTTGTGCCAGCGAATTTGCCTTGGAATTTACAAACAGTCAGCGATTTCTACTAATTTTGTGGACGTCGCGAAATTTGGTGTCTTATGGGCGCCATTTATGTTGTACCTCCAACCTAAGGCTTCTGCCCCTTTTTTTTTTTGCGTTTTTTTTTTTAAAAAATCGTCAATATTTTTTTGGTTTTTTTACAAAAAAAATCAAATGCATTTTTTAATTTTCTGCAAATTATTATTTTATATTTATTTTCAAGAAAAATTTCAAGTTTTAAGTTTGCAGAAAATTTTAATTTCTGGGTTTCTTCTAAACCTCAAAATTTGCACCTTGGAATTTGTGTCAGAATTCTCCTCCAGGGTTTCAGATTTTTTGTGCAATTGCTTCTATTTTGATTTTTGAATCAGCTTCTTTTGTCTCATGCTTTCACTAGGTTGACCTCGTTTAACCTCCATTTTTGTGATGGCATCTTTGACCGGCATCATGTTGGAACACAGACAGAAGTTCGACAACTGCAACACTTGGAAACAGTGCATGTTCACGATATTTGAATATCGTTACCTTTATCAGATTGATTTAGGCCAGACCTCATCTTACAGGTCCCAGGGTTTTCACGATTTTTTCCTGAAAAATTGTCTATCGGTTTTTTTATTTTTTCCACAAAACATCATGGGAGGGTTTTCACGATTTTTTCCTCGAAAATTGTTCTCAAGATTTATAGTTTTCTCTTAAAAATTATTATCTGTCATCCGCAAAGCTTGCGTGGGATTTCTAGGTTTTCACAAAAAAAATTTCAAAAATTGTTTGCTAGTTTTTACGATTTTTTCCTCAAAAATCATTTGTAATACACAAAGTTCGCATGGGATTTGTGATTCGCGAAGTTCTCTGGTTTTGATCGATTTTTCTCTTCAAAAATCGAGCTTTGTTGCAATCAGTTTGGGTCGCACCTGCCAAGGCGTACATCTGCAACCGTGGTATCTTGAAGTCAGTTTTGGAGTTGGTACTCTTCTGCAAAAGGGTTTGCTGATTTTTTCTTCAAAATCATTGTTTCGGGCTTCAGTAATTCGTGTGCCAAATCTCTAATTCGCGTGTGAAGGCTACATTCACTTGGATGGCTTTTGGTTCTCTTGGTCATTTACATTCTGCAGTTCCTGGGATGGTCTCCGTAGCAACAAAGTGTTATTTGCATCTGTGATCATAACACCTACAGTGTTTTCTGTAGGATATTGAGTACGATGACCATTAGGGAGGGTGTTAAAATAATATTAATATCTTCTATAATGGTCATCTTCTATTTTAAGTTGTCGACTTATTTAGCTTCTTAGTTAATTAGCTTTTAAACTTTATTTAGCATTTAGCTTTTTCTTTTTAGTTAATTAGCTTTTAAGCTTAATTTAGCTTTCACGCTTAATTTAGTGTTTAGCTCTTTAATTTTTTACTTTAACGTTATGTTCTAATTATAGAACATTATCTTGTAACCTCTATATATACGTGTGTATATCGTTCAATGTAATCATCCGATTATTGAATCATTCATTCAATTTAATTTTCAGTAACAAGGGCTATCCTCTTGACTCCTAGCCTCTTAACCAACTATACCCTTCCAATGCAAAGGCTAATAGCAAAGGACTCTAATACTATCCTAGAAAGCAGAAAAAAAAAGTGGCGGTCCCCATTTGCAATAGGGCAATGTGTGAATACCTCACAACATGAATCATGTGCGTAGATCACTCCTTCATGTTCATAAAATGAATTCTAGACTATAACGTCCTTGCAAAACCAAAAGGACGTCTTATCATGAATTGTAAGACTGGTTTTTGATGCTCTGCCTTTATAGACACCCTCCCTCAATCAAATTAGAATGTAGCGTCCTATGTTGGAGTTACTTTGATGATTTACTCTTTCTAATATTTTGGGATTGTGATGTATTGTGCCCTTTTCAATTTAATGGTAAGTCTCAATACCTATTGTCTACAAATGTTTCCGAGAATTTCACTACTTTTCTGACTTTCCTTTTTGTTTTCCAAATGGGTTAGGTTTAAGATAACTTCTTTCCAGTTTCCAACCCCCTTTCCAAAACAAGGAAGAGTCGGCTTCTAAAATCCCAGAGATCGTTCCACAGGATGCAACTGGTCCCACCCCTGTGGAACTTCCCGACTTCCCCGCTTCAGGTCTTCGGACCCAATTAGGGATCAACAGTACCTATTCCAAAAGAATGTGATGAATAATAATAAAAAACTTCAGTTTTATTCTACTGCAAACTATCAAGTACAATAATTATGATTTTGTGAATGGAATATCAATGATGTTATGAATTTCTTTTGCTTGCAAACAGTAAACCAGAACTGGATACATTTGGATCCTTGAATATTTTGGAGGCTTTTATGCAACACTCTAATCAGAGACATATATTTACTCCACTCTACTCCAACTATACACATCAAGCAAGATCCCAAAATGATGAGGACAGAATTCCAGCAAACTATTCAAACATGGCAGCATTGAGGCGTGTCAAAATGGTCAATTAATCAAATCTATTACATTTGTTTGTGAGGCCGTAAAATTCTCATCAGCTTTTAATATCTAGCATTTGTATGATGAATTTGTGCCATAATTGTATGATGAATATTCACATAAATCATCTGGACAGATTGATCTGCCTACAATAAGTAAATAATGACACATCTTCCCATCGTAGAGGCTTAAATAAAAACATGATAGCATAGGAAATTGATACCAGCAGCAGTTGTGGATACTGAACTGTAAACTGAAATAAAAAAATGTTTTTCTACATGGCAAAAGGCTTCTTGACTTTCATTACTGATTTTGTCAGCTGTCAAAAAAAGATTATGAACCAAATCCTGAAAACAAGAAAAGGTTCTTAGACTGCAAAACTGTCATGACAGCCATTTCCAAACATTAATTTTGTTCTGCTACACAAAACTTCTGGCAGCTACAGCTTGTTCAATTTTTTCTATAACCTCATTGACAGTCATTATTCCAAGTTCTCCACCATGTCTTGAACGAACAGTTAAAGTTTCACTATCCACCTCCTTTGGCCCCACAACAGCCATTAATGGTATCTTCTGTGTTTCTGAATTCCTAATTAGTTTGCTAAGACGCTCACCATATGATATTTCTGCTCTAATATTTTTTTTCCTCATCATTTCCACCACCTTCTGACAGTATGGCACCTGTTGAACATTCAAATATTGATCAATCAACCTGAAATCCTTGTAGGAAAAACAAAATATGGAGAAGCGAAAAAACTAAAGACCTGGGTGTCTGTTACAGGTAAGAGACGGGCTTGTACTGGAGATAGCCACAAGGGAAAATCACCAGTGTAATGCTCTATTAATATGCCAAAGAAACGTTCAAGAGATCCTAGGATAGCTCTGTGAATCATTATTGGCCTGTGTTTCTCTGAGTTTGAATCAATATAGAATAAATCAAATCGCTGAGGCAAATTGAAATCCACCTGTATACGAAAGTCCACAGTATTAAATTTCAGGAAGTGAATTCTATAAATCCCATTACTCCCCCAGAGCATACTTTTTAACAGTTGATAACACAGAAACACTTCACAAAGGCATCTGTATTCAATAAAATTCATGGGTACAGACTGAATATTTTTACCTGAATTGTTGAGCATTGCCACTTTCTTCCAAGGGCGTCTTCAATCTTAAGATCAATCTTTGGACCATAAAATGCACCTCCTCCTTCATCAATAGAATAATCCCAACCCTTGTCTTGAAGAGCATCTTTTAAAGCAGAAGTCGCTTTCTCCCAAATATCATCACTGCCCACTGCTTTCTCAGGCTTTGTTGATAAGTTGACTTCATAATACTTAAAACCAAATTGAGACAATATTACTTCAGTAAGATCTAGAACAGATCTTATTTCTTCCTTGATCTGACTGGGCAAACAGAAGATATGTGCATCATCCTGTGACAAACAATGAACCTCTTAAGCAATATAAAAGAGACAATGAATTGACTTGTAAATTTCAAACAACTCTCAAAACTACAACCCCTGACAACTATATGATTGCATATACATTCAATTTATAGGTTTTAAATTGATTTTCATGTAGATATAGAACAAAACAGCTCAGGTCCCATCTCCAATGATTAAAACTAATACCAAAAGAGAAAATGAACAAAGGCCAAAATAGAGTGGGGTCTAAGTCAAATTAATGGTTTATAATATCCGATATTTTTTATTCTCATCTGTGAAAAATGTTCCAAGTACCTCTTAACATATTTCTAAATGATTAGCTAAAAATCTAATTTAAACATGGATTCTCTCAGATGTGTTAAAGATTAGTTTATGTGGCAGTACCAACTCTTCTTCAACCTCTTTGAATGTTAGCAATCCTTCAAGCCTTGAAAATAAGGCTGAATAAATTATCAAGCATGTATTCCTCCATATAGGCACTTGTTAAAAAAACAGACATTAATACTGTAGATTTCTGCATATAATTCCCATGACAGAACTGGTGCGATGTATACATAGACATCCTAAACATCGTAGTGGTTTTAATCCTATTTATGTATACATAGACATCCTAACAAGCATCAACTAAAGGTATCAAAGGAAAAATTTAGAGTTACTACCTACCAAACTGGATTGACCAGCATAGATCAAGCCACTTCATAGATTCAAAGTCAATTGAGCCCTAAGTATAAATAGTAGGGACTGCCCACTACTATATAGTTGATCAAGCACCATAGTTTGGATATGTCAATTCAATAGTTGCAATGAGTGCCAAGTGGACCACTCAAGCTCATGAGAGATGATTCTTATGAACCATCACTCATGAAAGATGGGTTCTCATTAACCACCACTCATGAAAGATAGGTAATAAAGATTGACTTGATTTAAAAACATTACTGACTCCACAGAAAACCAAATGCATAAAAATAAAGTTGACTCAACATTAAGACACAATTAACTCCCTAAAACATCAAATTCATAAAATGAAGTTTACCATCACTAGATTGCACTAAGGAAAATGAATGTTGCATGCTACCTTTTGAAATTTGTGGTATAATTTTGAGATCATGATCCCATATATAGGTGAAAGCCATATATTTACATGCTATTAAATTGACAAATATTCAAAACCCACAAATAAGAAAAACCAACTCTTAAGGAACTAACAACAGTAGAAAAAGGCACAATATTGATATCAATTCAAGAACTTTGATGTTTATTGCAAAGAAGTCCACAAAGAAGTAAACTGAAAAATGAAATAAGTTGTAAATTCCAGGCTACTGAAATTGAGGCAAGTCAATATCTTACAATTTGCTTGCCATTGGAATCTAGATTATGAAAAGTTAAAAAGGTTGAGAACACACCTGAGTGAAACCTCTTACGCGGAAAAGACCATGCAAGCTTCCAGACATCTCATATCTATATACTGTACCCAATTCTGCAACTTTAAAAGGTAAATCCCTGTACGAGCGAGTGCTGTTTTTGTAGACTAGTATATGATAGGGGCAATTCATAGGTCTAAGTTGATAAAGCTCATCTTCTATATCCATTTGATCAAACATGTTTTCTTTGTAAAATTCTAAATGTCCACTTATCTTCCAAAGGTCAGCTTTGGCCACATGTGGTGTATAAAGAAGCTCATAACCATGCTGTATATGAGTTTTCTTCCAAAAATCTTCGATATGATGCCTAACAATAGCTCCTTTAGGATGCCAAAATACCAAGCCCCCTCCTGCTTCCTCCTGAAAATAAAAAAACACACAACCATTCTTAAAAAGTTATATTGATATTCAAGAGTTCTCAATCAATCACCTTAAGAAATATTGTACAAGTAAGTTAGTAACTATAGAAACAAGTAAAAACCACGACCAAATTGCTAATAGCTGAGGTAATCATCAGTTTTAACAAAATCAAGGTTATATGTATTCTTCAATGTAGTATGGAGTTCCTTGTAATTGAATTGGGAAACCACAAGGGCTACAGCTGCAACATACAGCCTTGGATCAAAAACAGAATAGTGATGGTATGCACCTAAGATACCAGGAAAACATGCGAGTGTGATTGAGACTAGAATACTGGAACATGCATTTTCTGCACATTTAGCAATGCAGTATCAGTTCCATACTAGCTTGGTCAAAAATGAAAAGAATTTTACAGTTTGGTTGAGTGCATAGAAATAGACAACCTCAGTATGTGCATGTGTTTAAACTTTTTATCTCTAATGAAGTCAATAATAAAGAAATAGTTTTCTTGTTAAATGTTTTCATTAAATCACACATTATTTTTAATACATAAATCTGAGTCCAATAATCATCTATGTACTCTATCTTAATCTGTGCAGATTTGGTTACATGTGCTTACAGCCATATAAAATGTGAGTGTTTGGAAAACCTTAGGACACAAGAAAGATAACATACAGAGTGCACATATAATGCCATAAAAAATAGTGAATTCAAAATACCATTCATCAATTTAGAAATATGATTGAAGTGACAATTTCAATTAAAATTCCAACTACAATTTGCTGCAAAACATCCTGCAGCCAAAAGCAGGCCAATACCATGAAATAAACTCAAAGTTGAATAGTGTATGTGAAAAGGAAGATATTTTGCTCGTCTATATAGGTAAGAGATATTTTGTTTCCTTTCATTATTTTTCATTTTACTTATCTAAATATTCATGAAATATAAATACAGGCAGAACATATATCCAAGAGGACCATGTCCAATCCAGTTACAAGAATACACATATCTGAGAGGGAAAAGTATCATGAAACATGGATTCTGAGTGACATTGAGGTACGATGCCACAGTTGTTGTTTTGGTTTATTACAATAGGATAATGAGGGCACTAAACCAGAAACTAAAAATAATCACACCATCTTGACCAAGATGCAATTACTGACATTCAAACCAACATGATCAATCAGAAAGAAACTGCTAGAGTTATCATGTATTAGCTAATAATTATTTATTTAATTATTAGTCTATTATCCTCTACACTTAGGCTAAACTTAGGCATTTAATAATATGGTAGGTAATTATTATTAAATACACTTTATCCCTTTAGGGTTTCTTTAGGGTTGCACAACTTTAGGGTTGCATATTCTCCTTTTATTAGGATTGTATTGTACTTTTTATTTTATTCCCTCTCTGAATAATAATTTTTTTCTTCAGAGCCATTATTGTTTTTTTGCCTCCATTCTTCTCTTGTGACAGGTATTTTGCTTGCAGGTGTTCTTGGGATCTCTGAAGTTGTATTTCTCAACTTCTTCATTGTATCAAAGCCTACATCTGCTGCTACTTGTTCTTGACTTTTCAGAAGATTTTTTGGAGGCTAGGGTTTCAAGTTTTTCAGAGTTTTTTATTTGCATCTGGGGAGCTTTTTTGTTTCTGGGCATTTTGGGCTCAAACGGACCTCACTGTTGAGCTCAGAACACCCAAAAACCCCCATTTTCATATAAAATTTGTCCAATTTGGACAACTTTGACTCTGGGAATTTTTTTTGGTTTTATGCCTTTTTTAGGGCAGAGATTCGAGAAAAAAAAAATTTAGTAGTTTAACAACATACCTAGGCCGAATGCACCGAAAATTGTAAAAAACACCTTTGTTCTAAAAAAAGGGGTTTCACTTTTTTTACGAAAAAAAAAAAGCAAGAAAGTGGGGGGTCGGCGGCCTTTACAAGTTCATACGGCCCACAGCAGGTCGTGGCCCCTGCCCCATCAACAGCAGGTCTTGTCTCCCGCCGCCACCGCCCTGCCACCCTCCGGACAGAAGCCGCCACCACCCACCAAATTTTTTTCCAACCAGGGCCCTTTTCAAGCACCAAATTTTTTTTCTGGCTATGTTTTCCAATGGACGAAATTTTTTTCTTGCAGGGAGGATTTTTTTTCCGGCCGCAGAGAATATTCTCATAATATTCTGTTGACGTCAGCGGTACGAACAACATATTGGCCCTTGTGACCCTCCTTGTGCCCTAAAAAAGGGTTTTTTTTTCTTTTGACCATAACTTGGGCATACGATATCATTTTTTGGCAAACGAGATATCCGAAAGCTGGTTTCATCTACTTCCAAGATTTGTGGGTTTCATCACCTGGTTTTTCTGCTAGTACATTCTATAGCCATTTGAAATCAGAGGTACTGTTTTCAATCCCGAGCTCATCTTTTCGCCAGTTTCTCCGTTTATCGCGATTCCAGTGGCGTTGGAATGGTGTTTCAGAGCTCTTCACAGCCATCCATGCACTTTTTCCAGATTTTATTCCAGGTACATTTTATTCAGTTTTTTTGCGTTTTAACATTGGTGAATTACTTGGACATATGAGATCGTGGAAGCTTCTCGTTTGCATGGGATGACTTGTTTTTGGCTGTTCTTCATGTATTTCCAGCCTTTTGTCTTCTTTGAGCATTGTATACATCATTTTGTAAGCATTTTCTTTTTTGCAAACGCACTGAGATAAAGTGCCACTGTGCTTTGCATGCTTGGGATCTTGCACATCTTGTGCCTTATTGTACTCGCACTCCATTATAAAGTGTCATGGGGGGGTTTGATGTTTGTCTTTGTTTGCCATCTACCTTTGTCACGTGAGTGTTCCTTCCACGACATTACCCTCATGATGTGTGTCAAGTGAGTGTTCCTTCCATGACACTAGCCTTTATATGTGTTTGTACTTTCTGTTGCACTCATTGTTCCTGGTTCGTTGTCATGCAGTTTTTTCTTGGCATTTAGTTTCAGTGTACCTGTCACCTCTCCCTTGTCAGCATTATGGGGGGGTTTCTCATGTTGGTTGTTGGTTCTAATGCTTCCTTGGTTCGTTGGAGTGAGCTATGTATTCAGTATTTGTTCCTATGTACTAGGTGGATGCAGCGGCTGGTTTCCCATGCATTTTGGTGAGATGGATCATTTACCATATGGACACTCTTTCATTCCTATTTTTGGAGGCAACCTTCCATCTTCAATTGATCAGCTCTTCAGACTTTGATATTTTTGCCATCTATATCTTCGAGTTCAGTCGTTTGCCTTTGTTTGCCATCTGATTCGAGTAGTGTTATTTGAGTGCACTCATGCAGATTTCAGTCTTCTCTACCTGATCATCTTCTATTTCAGTGGAGGTTCTTCAGATCGACAATTATTCGATGACAGTGTTTGCAGCTTCATGCTTCAGGTAGTGTTCTTCATGTTCATCCTTTGTTCCTTTTTTCTGGGACATTCTCTTGTTAGGCTTCTTCAGTCCTTCAATTGTATTTCTCTCTTTAGGAGAGGAGTTTTTCCCATGAGGTTTTCTCCTTTTCTCTAGTTGTGAGAGATCTTTTGTACTTGCGTACCTCATCAGGCCTAGTTGTCGAGACCCATTGTTACTTTCATGCATTTTGCTTTCATGCACTTTTAGTCCTTAGTTGTTTTAGCTACTCCCTAAGTTCATCTTAAGGGGGGGTGTTAGAGTTATCATGTATTAGCTAATAATTATTTATTTAATTATTAGTCTATTATCCTCTACACTTAAGCTAAACTTGGGCATTTAATAATATGGTAGGTAATTATTAAATACACTTTATCCCTTTACGATTTCTTTAGGGTTGCACAACTTTAGGGTTGCATATTCTCCTTTTATAAGGATTGTATTGTACTTTTTATTTTATTCCCTCTATGAATAATAATCTTTTTCTTCAAAGCCATTATTCTTTTTTTGCCTCCATTCTTCTCTTGTGACAGGTATTTTGCTTGCAGGTGTTCTTGGGATCTCTGAAGTTGTATTTCTCAACTTCTTCAGAAACTAAATAAAACCTTTTCATTGTTTAAAGAGGGCTTATTACAGTGCTTTGTACAAAACAATACCTGTATATCAACTACACAAAGATGGACGTAATCTCCATCTTATCAGTCACTGCACTGGTTGGCAATTAACGCCGAAGTAGCTTATACATCTTAATATAGCAAAACAAAATACCCAACTGTGTCCACATAACAGCAGTTCTGCATTTAGGACAAGAAAAACTGTGAGCAATATTGACAGCATTCCAATCAGAGTGAGATGTAGGGTAGACACTTTCTTGTCCTTGGGATTAGTCCAAGGTATATTGCAAGGTTTTGAAATTGCTATTCCTTGGTCCTAGCCTCTGCCTCAGACCCAGCTATACTTGTCTTTTCTCCATCATCACCTGACTCATTAGTCACCACACTAGAAGCAACACCAACAACAGTTGTGCTTGTGCACTAAAAGATGTGATTCAAGTCCATATCACCACCTTTCTGCAACTTACCTGTGTAGCAAATCTCCTTCAACAACAACAAAGAAGCACTAGATTTCACTAAAGTAGATTCATTCCCATGCTCTGATCTGTCTCAAACCTAGGTGTGGCAAGAAGATCAACTTAGAGACCGCCTAGGAGATGTATCTGACTGGTTGAAGTTATATTGAACATAAAACATGCAAAGGAAATGTAAATAAAAATGTGGAAGCACCATTACGCAATTAATAAAATCAAGAAATGGAAATAAAGCTAAGTTACCATGTACAGGCGCTTTGACTGGCGCACCTACACCAAGTTCACCCTGATGCACCCAGGGTACGCCCAAGCACCCCGAGTGCACTATGGGTACGTGGGTGCATACCCAAAGCACACTGAGGGTGTCTCGTGCATACCCTAGACACACCTGGGTGTACTTTGGGGTGAACCCAAGTAAAAAATCGCTAGCTCATCATAAAAAATCACAAATTTAGGACCTTGTTCCCCCCATCCCCAAAACCTGTGCCTGCATCAAGAAACTTCATTGAACTATGATTCTTTTTATCTTTCTTTTTGTCTAAAACTCTATATATGAAATTCTGAATTATCAATTAGCATTTGACATTGATCAATGATGAAGTATCATACTATCAAATGTATTTAGTTTTACATCTCTCTCTCTCTCTCTCTCTCTCTCTCTCTCTCTCTCTCTCTCTCTCTCTCTCTCTCTCTCTCTCTCTCTCTCTCTCTCTCTGTGTGTATATATATATATATATATACACTCAAATACCTGATTCATGTCAGGATGCAGATACGGGTACGAAAACGATCTAGATCTAGATCCTAATACAGTTCAGGTTCACAGCTAGGTTCGTCATGAGTGCGGCCCAAGCCACACCCAAGACGAACATAGGCATTTCCAACACATGCATATACATATACACTAAGTTGCCGAATCAGGTATAGGAATGGGAACGAGTATGTGGGTGTGTATGTGGGTGTGAAACGCCAATACGATAGAAATTGTTTTGGGGGTTGCGTACATTTTCAATACGTTTATTGTATGTATGCATGTATGTATATATATATATAGCTAAAAAATAGAATTAAATTTAGAATGTCATATACCAATACATATGCTAAACAAAATCATTACAAATTTCAAATTTTGAAACACAACATACTGATTTAAATTCAGTTTTCAATATCAAAAAGATCAAACTAGAATCAATAAACATTTCGGCATCTAAAAATGTGAAACCTGGATGTACCCACAAGAGATTCGTTTCAGAATCCAATTCCGGTACGTTTCATACCCGGAATCATCTGAAAAATCCCACAATTCAGCAACTTAGCATATATGTGTATGTGTATGTGTATGTGTATGTGTATGTGTATGTGTATGTGTATGTGTATGTGTAGGGACATGCGGTTACAAGTTCGGAAACACTCCAATTCCCAATATGATCCGAGTTCACACCTAGGTTCATCCTGGGTGCGGCCCGAGCCGCACCCAGGATGAACCTAAGCATTTCCAACCATGTGGGTACCCAAAAACGAGGCCTGCAATAACAGAAAAAAAAATTTATAACAATGAAAACACTATTTTCACCCTATACTCGCCTCTTTTTGCTCATTATGCTCATTTTTTTATCCCTAGCATTTTTCACAAATTTTACTCTCCAAGTTGTTTTGAAAGTGGTTGCATTTTTCTTTGAAGGTGAAGGCTACAAAGGTGTGAGACACGCATCAAAGGCTTAGGAATCATTGGAGAAGGAATATTTAGCCATCAAAAGTGAATGAATTTTCATTTTTTCAACTTTTCAAGCAATTTTTCAAGTTTTTAAAAAAAATTCAAAAGAAAAATTTTATTTCTTTAAGAAGTTTTGAATATTTTTTTTACACTTTGTATGCATGATAGGGGGTTATAATGCTGAATTTTTTTCAATAATGTTTTGTATTTTCCATTTTAGGTTCATTATTCATACATAATGGTTGCAAGTGGAAGCTCTAGTTTAGTTGCCCATGGCCGAAGTGAAGGGAGCCCATTCAAAATTCATGCAGATTCGCCACTTTGGCGTTATACAACAATGATCAAGCAAATGTCTGGTGATGGGAGTTATCTTTGGCGGTGTCACCATTGTGGCATAGAATATACAAGCTCATACTATCAAGTGAAAGATCACTTACACGCCATCCCTCAACACAAAATAAAAGCTTATAAGGGGCTATATAAGAAAGGGCTATCAAAAGCTTTAATCCTAGCATATATTAGAGAACAAGATGAAGCCGACATGAGAAGCAACACATCAAAGAATGATCATCCTCTTGCCAAGTCAAGCTTGAGGAGGCCTCTTCGTGGCTCCACAAGACTGGCTGGCCCACATCCTTTCATGCCAATGCCACCACCTTCTAAACCAGAGAGCGGATCAAAGCATTGCTCGTTGCATTTATGGCAATAGGTTTCCTTTCAACACTGTTAGATCACCTTATTGGTAACAAATGGTAAATACCCTTTGCAACACACCTCTTGATTATGTTAGTCTCGGTTATGAAAAGATGCAAACCACCTTATTGACAAAGGAGAAAGCTTCCATAGAGACATATGGCTTGAAACAGGTGTGCATTATTTTTGATGGATGGAAATATTGCAAAAATAGACCATCGATCAATGTTATAGTTGTGTCCCCTAAAGGTATGATGTTTTTTAAGGCAATAGATTGTGAGGGGCAAGTTAAAGATGCAAGTTTCATTGCCAATATCCTCATAGAATCCATTGACATGGTGGGGCCTAAAAATGTTATCCAAGACATGACAGACAATGCTAAAAATTGTACGGCAGCTGAGTCTATAGTGGAGGCTACATATAATCACATTTTTGGACACCATGTGCAATCTACATAAATGATTTTGAGCATACATTTAAAGTCAATGATCACACCCTTGGACTCAATTAGACATTAGAAAATATTCAGGAAGCAATTTAGAGAGAACAACCTAAGTATGTTAACATTATGAAAATTGTTATCTCAGGAAAAATTGGAAAAAAGCACTTTTGCAAGTTAACTCAATACTGAAAAATAAATTGAATGAATGATTCAATAATCGGATAATTACATTGAACGATATACCTCTATATATAGAGGTTACAAGACAATGTTCTATAATTAAAACATAACGTTAAAGTAAAAGATTAAAGAGCTAAACGCTAAATTAAGCATGAAAACTAAATTAAGCTTAAAAGCTAAATGAAACTTAAAAGCTAATTACATAATAAAAAGCTAACTTAACAAGCTAAATAAGTCGACAACTTAAAATAGAAGATGACCACTAAAAATAGAAGATGACCATTATATAAGATATTAATATTATTTTAACACCCTCCCTAATGGTCATCGTACTCAATACCCTACAGAAAACACTACAGGTGTTATGATCACAGATGCAAACAACACTCTACTACTACAGAGACCCTTCCAGGATCTGCAGAATGTAAATGACCAAGAGTACCAAAAGCCATCCAAGCAAATGTAGCCTTCACATGCGAATTAGAGATCTGGCACACACGAATTATTGAAGCCTAAAACAATGATTTTGAGGAAAAAATCAGCAAACCCTTTTGCAGAAGAGTACCAACTCCAAAACTAACTGCAAGATACCACGGTTGCAGATGTTCGCCCTGGCAGGTGCGACCCAAACTGACTGCAACAAAGCTCGATTTTTTAGGAGAAAAATTGATCAAAACCAAAGAACTTCGCGAATCACAAATCCCACTCGAACTTCGCGTATTACAGATGATTTTTGAGGAAAAAATCGTAAAAACAAGCAAACAATTTTTGAAGAAAAAATCATGAAAACCTAGAAATCCCACGCAAGCTTTGCAGATGACAGATAATAATTTTTAAGGAAAAAAATTTGAAACCTTGCGAACAATTTTTGAGTAAAAAAATGTGAAAACCAAGAAATTTGAAGTTACAAATCATCGTTTTTGTGGAAAAAAACGGTAAAACCTAGATAAATAAAATCTTACGCGAATATCACGGATTACAGATGAGATAATTTTTAAGGGAAAATTATAAACCCTGCGAACAATTTTTGAGGAAAAAATCGTGAAAACCCTCCCATGATTTTTTGTGGAAAAAATCAAAAAATCAACAGACAATTTTTTGGAAAAAATCATGAAAACCCTGGGACCTGTAAGACGAGGTCTGGCCTAAATCAATCTAATAAAGGTAACGATATTCAGATATCATGAACATGCACTGTTTCCAAGTGTTGCGGCAATTGTTGAACTTTTGACTGTGTTCCAACATGATGTCAAATATGCCATCACGAAAATGTAGGTTGAACAAGGTCAACCAAGTGAAAGCATGAGACAGAAGAATCTGATTCAAAAATCAGAATAGAAGCAACTGCACAAAAAATCTGAAACCTTGGAGTGGAATTCGAGACACGAATCCCAATGTGTGAATTTCGAGGTTTGGAAGAAACCCTGAAATTAAAATTTTCTGCACACTTAAAACCTGAAATTTTCCCTAAAAATAATCAGAAAAAAAATAACAATTTGCAGAAAATAAAAAAATACCTTTGAATTTTTTGTTAAAAAAACCAAAAAAATATTGACGATTTTTTTCCCAAAAAAACGCAAAAAAAAATAAGGGGCAGAAACCCTAGGTCGGATGTACAACATAAATGGCACCCAGAAGACACTAAAATTCCCGACGTCCTCAGAATTAGTAGAAATCGCTGACTGTTTTTAAATTCCAAGGCAAATTCGCTGGCACAAAATTTGAGGCACGGAAAACAAGGCACCCAAAAAATATGAGACCAACCCAGAAAAGCTCTCAAAAAACCCACCAAGAATCTGAAATCAGAATGCAGATCCGACGACTCAAAAATAGAGGCAAGAAAAACCATGCACCCAGAAAAATATGACGACGACCCAGTTGAGGTCTCGAAAAACCCACCAAGACGCTGCAACCAGAATAAAATTTCAACTTGAACTAAAGGGTCAAAACCCTAGTCGAAAATTGCAAAAACCCTAGGAAAATTTTCAATCTGCAAAAAAAATCTCTAGGTTGCAAGCCCGAAAATCTCCAGAACCCTAAAAAAACATGAGTTGTTGTCTAACACAAAGAAATTCGCCCACGAACCCGAAACCCTCAAAAAGCCTTCAAAAAAGAAAAATCGGTTTTTTATAAGAAAACAATTTAAAAAATCTGGAAAATATTCCAAAAAGAAAGCCATGAATTTTTATTAAAAAATTCGCCAAACTTTAAAGAATCCCATTGACCCACTCTGATACCATGAAAAATAAATTGAATGAATGATTCAATAATCGGATAATTACATTGAACGATATACCTCTATATATAGAGGTTACAAGACGATGTTCTATAATTAGAACATAACATTAAAGTAAAAGATTAAAGAGCTAAACGCTAAATTAAGCGTGAAAGCTAAATTAAGCTTAAAAGCTAATTACATAATAAAAAGCTAACTTAACAAGCTAAATAAGTCGACAACTTAAAATAGAAGATGACCACTAAAAATAGAAGATGACCATTAAAGAAGATATTAATATTATTTTAACAAATACTACATGAAATCTAGTTGTGTTCTCTAAATTTTGACTTTTCTTTTGGGGGAATGATGTAGTAAGTATAAAATAACTTTGTAATACTTTTTTAAGTTGTTTGTATCTGATTATGTGTCGTTAACTTGTGGTTTCTAGGTAAATTTTTGGGAGGTAGTTATTAGTAGGTGTCTATGGTTGTGTCCTAATTGAAAACTACCAAGTTATTTAACTAGGTTTTCAATAGTGAAAGAAAGTTGTCTAATACTTGGTTGATCATCCTTTGTCTACTTCTATGTAAGAATTCATCTAAATGCCCATGTCCCTCCCTAGTCTAATGAAAGCACCCACATCCATAGACAATACTATGTCACACTAAAACAGTGGTAGTCCAATTTCAGTTTTTGTTTTAGTGTGTTTTTAGGTTATTCCTTTGTTTCAAGTCATTTCTCAATCTCGACAACGTCTAACAAATACAGCAATTATTATTGCTTAAGCAATTTAATCCTTTATTTCTTTCCTTTTGTAGTTGGTGTTGACTATCATTTCTCCAGACCACTTGGCAACTGATATTCATCTCCGTTTTCTTCGATTCCAATAATTCATTAGTTCTGCCCACATGCTTAGTTGGTGTATGCTCTAGACTAAGACCCACATATCCATGTGGCATATTGTTCTAGTAATGAATTCTAAAGAATGGCATATTATGTGGCTGAGATGGCAAATTCCTTGTTGAAAAGATTTGAATATGAATGATTTTTCCTATTCTTGAAATGCTCTTGGCTAGGACCCACAATCTGAAAATGAACCCGTGCTTTTCTTGTTTGGTCTTTTGACGAACATGGCACTACCTTGGTCATTATTCTTTGGATTGGGGCCTACACTTTTTTTGTCTTGGCCTGATCTTCAAATATTTAAAATTGTGGTTTCATTTAGGTCTGTGTAGCCTGTAGGAGGGGTCTACCATATCCTTCTCTAATTGTTTGAAGCTCCTGCCCCGGTTGTTTTCCTTCTGGGGCCCACGTGCCATCTCACTATCCTTATTTAAAACTTCTTCTGGATGCTTCTTCCTGCTAGGACCTGCAAGATTTCTTTTGGGGGTTGAAATCCTTTATACTCCTTTTATGCTGGACATGAATATTCTCATTAATATTTCCTGGCTGGCAGTTTCAAGTCAAGCATTTTCTTTCCCATTGCTGGATGGTTTTCAAACATCATTCCATTTACTAGCTGGTAGCTGGGTCTGTTAAGTAATGTGCTGGGAAGAAATTTGTTCCCCTCCACCGTCCCTCCCTTCCCACCTCATGGATGATTACTCCTTTGAATAGCAATAATGCTTTGTAACCAATTTCCTTGTTTTAGAATGAAGCATTCATTTCCATGGGTGGTTTTTAGACATTCAAATCTGAATACCTATACATATGTTGAGAGATACAAAGAAGAGAGAGAAGAGGTGGGAAGAGAAAGAATACAGAAAAATTTCCTCCTGGGCTGAGAAAAAAAGATGGAAGGTGGATAACAGAGAATTCACAGAATAAGTTCCTCCTTGAAGACCCTTAGTAGATATGAGAAAGACATAAAGAAATAAATAGGATGGTGTAAGATAAATTTTTCCTCCTTAGCTAATTTTAATAGATTAAGAGGTGTGAGAGGCAGTCTATATGAAATGATCAGTCCCTGTAGGACTGCATGACTGTTTATGCCTTTAAGGCGAGACTAATCTAAAATCGATGAATAAAGGTTGTGCTTTGAGTTTGCTGCTTCCATACTATGTTTGTCAGTTGTGTTGAGCTGCAAAGACAAGGCCACCATTCATTGGGTCACCTATCTTTGACTGAATCACAAGTGCCTATTTCTAGTGTATCTGGCATTTAACTCATGTTTGACACCTCTTCTAGCTACTTCTGTCACTTAAGTGGCATGCTAGGCTGTTTGGCACACCTCATACTTCGTTCTAACACTTCAAAGACTAATCTAACACTCACGGGTGCTCTTGTTCCATCCTTGACACTTAACCACCTTATTTTCTCTCTCAGGTGCCTTTATAACCTGCACCTGCCACTTGAAAATATTTCTTTACTGTTGAAGCATGCCCTATAGGTGACCTTGTCAATTAAATCTGTCCTAGGCACCTCTTTTATTTTCGTTTTTCACTTAAAAGATTTCAAGAAAATCTCATGTGTACCTTCTTGACACTCATGCACCTAATGTTCATCCCTGCCACTTAAAGACACTCCAAGACTGCCAAGCACACCTTTCACTCATTGTCTATGACACTTAAAAAACATCTTATCATATGCCTAGGCACTCATTTATGTGATGCTTATCACTTAAAACTGTTTTTTACCATCTAGGTACCTACTCTGGTACTGTCACCTCTCATGCCGACTTTAGGAGCACTTCTCCATTTGTGGCACTTGAAACTCTTGTAAACTATCCAGACACCCATTTTTCATGTGTTGGCCACTTAAGGGTTATAGGTGCTTATTCTTGTCAAGTTTGTCACTTGAAATAGATCTCAAACTGGCCTAGGTACACCATTCACCCTCATTTGTCACTTAACTGTCTTATTTCCCACAGCCAGGTGTGTATTCCAGGTATGTCACTCTCCATTAACCCTCATTTGCCTCCCAATAGGTTGTCTTACTATCCAAGCACACCATTCTGCCGCTTTTGTCACTGAACATTATCTTCACCTGCTACACAACTGCTAGGCATCTTCTTTTGTTGTGTTTGCCGTCTAACCTGCTCACCACAAACCCTTAAGCATGCCAATCTGTCATTGTTGTCATTCGAACCCATTTCAGGCACCTCTTTTGGTCTCTTTTGTCACTAAAATATGATTGCTTACATATAGGCTACTATTTGGCTCACACTCGTCACTTTAAGGATGATCAAACTCTGTCTAGGCACATCTTTGGCTCTAATCATCAGTGCTCATCCATAAGACACTTCACCAATCTCCTAAATTGCCATTCATCACTTATGCTTCCATTTGTGACTTGGCCAACAGACAAAACAACTTCAAGAATGGGAATCATTACCCAAAATGGAACAAGCAACAAAATAGATCGTGATATATGACTTCTATAGGCAACATTTTGATAGATAAACACAACAAAACACACACAAAGGCTTGTAATTCACAGTTTCATGGGTGCTGCAGGCCAAGGAAAAAGGCAGAGTGAAAGTGAGTGTCTCATCTGGAATCTTCAAGCCTGAGGGCAATTGCGACATTGACAATCCACTTGTCTACATGACCACTGTGGCAGCTTCTCTTACAAAACCCACAAAAATAAAATCATAATTTTCAGGTATTTAGACTATTCATCGATATGTATATTTACATTTTCTTATTTATGTATAGTTAGGCAATCATTATTGGACCTGCTTGGTTTTTAATTGCTTCAATTTTTATTTTTAATTTGTACATGCATCTGTTTTTGCAGTAGAAAAGGGGGGATTGTAAAGCATAGACAGAACAGCTTTAAATCTGGATCCTGTATAATGGACCCAGATTTGCCCAAGTTTGCTCTGCAGCAGACCCAGACAAATCTGAGTTCATTTTGCACTGGATAGCCCCATGGGGGATCCAAACCCAGTTTCAACTGGACCCAGATCCAAGGGTTTCCCTGAATGAACTGGTAACTGTTGCACATGTAAGTCTTTGTTGTCATTGATGTAAAACCTATTGTTGTGATCCGACATGTCAAACCTACTTGGTCTGGTTGACTTATTGGTGGTCCAGTTATTAGTCTAGTTGTTGGTGCTACTAGTCCAGAAGTGATGTAATGCAGAATCATATGATCTGACAATGTATTTTGGTTAAGTTCTTGATATTGGTTGTATCTGTTTGTTGGTCCGAATGTCTATCATTTAGTGATATGATGCAAAGTTGTATGAAGATTCTTGAGCGGATTGATGTGGTGTTTTCAAGAATAGGTGAATAGGCTATGTTAAATATCTGTAAGCTTTCTAGATAGCTAAAATTGATGATATGCTGTGTTTCCGAAAGATTAATGTCTTTTGTTTGGTCCAGAAAATGTGTTACTATCTGTTGACGTGTATTTTGTACACTATCAAACACAGAATAAAATACCCAAGGGTACCTTATCCTCTCTTGAGTAAAGCCTCTGATTGCTGAAGATATCGCGAAAAAGGATCAATCGGGATGACTTCAAGGTTCTTGTATGTAGGGTCTCTACGTGTGGATAAGCTCTCTATGGTATGATGTGATTTGCTGGAATCACAAGGGGACTTACATTTGATGATTGAACGTCTGATCTGCTTTGAATATTGCTGGAACACAGGCTCTTACTAGCTTCGATTTGGAAAAAAAAAGGAAAAAAGATGAGGGCGAGGAAAAGATCTAATCCTAACACTAAGAATGTAGGAGCAATGAATGATCTTTGATGAAATTCTAACTAAGTCTTGTTTTGACATCCCAGGACCATCTCCACAAGGTTAGTGCGATCTTCGAAGGAAAGCTTTATGATGTTCAAATCATCACTGCAGGCATAGACACCATCAGGTTGATGCATATCAATGAAGAAGCGACAATTGAAGTTAAGCTTAAGCTGAATGATTCCAGTTGACTACACAAGGCAAGTCTGCAATCAACAAACTGCTAGTAGTATGGATATACGAATTCCACCATCAATCAAGCACATTTCTTCCACTCATCTAATAACATGAAACCAAATACGAGAAGTATAGAGACCATGCAAATTGTCGAATCGACCCATAAATTTCACCATTTCTTCAATGAAGTTATAAGTCTTTTACAACAACATCTTGGCAACAATCTTTGCCTTCTCTCTCTACTCTACTCTAATTGCTATTCTATCAACTAGCTAATCACCTTCTAACTACTCTCTATCTGTCTTCTAACTACTTCCAACTATATTCTAACTATTTTTAACTGCCTTTTCAAATGAAATGTCAGGGCTTATATAGTGCCCTCAATACAATTCGATGGCTTAGATCAATTCGAGATCAATGGCCAAGATTCAACAATGAAAACCCTAATTAGAGTTTGTTACAACCATTACATAACATTTAATGCTTGACCAATGATAAAATTGTATTGCTTGGACACATGTCCTCTCTAGAAAATTCCACCAATGGATAGCTGGGGTAGGTACATCGGAGTTTGTGCCACCTTCCATGAGTTAGGTACACTGAATTTGGAAATGCTGAGGTGGACCACACTGACTGGAGAAGTGATGACTAGGATGCCACCTCGTCTGACACTTGTAGCTTAGTAAATATTCAACTTGATGTTGTTGAGAAGCTAGCTTTAATTAATTCATTTGGAACTATCTGCTTCTTCAACGAACCCTTGTTCTAACTTCTTGTGTCCTTGATGAGAAGGATGATTGTTGTACCTCGCCTTGGAATACTGGATTGGAGAAGTCCCCCTTGATGACGTTAGTCCAAAGAAGGCCGTCCTTGTCGATGCTAGGCTGGAGGAGGTCGCCCTTGTCCTTGCTTGATCGTCCTTGATCTGGCTTGATTTTCCTTGAGGAGAGTCTTCCGACTTGTAGATCTTTCGAGCTTGGGAGTCGCCATCTTGATACCTACACAACATTTCACAATTAATAATATATCTTGAAGTGTAGAAAGGAAGATTCAAGATTCTAATTTAGGAAACTTCATGATAAATCTTGAGTTATCATTTCCTAATTTAGGATTTTCAAAGCAAAATTTAAATCTTCAAAAAATGGTGCCAAGGTGATTACACCATACCTTCACTTGGGAATTAATTCTAAAAAATGATGCAAAAATAGGAGAATTCGCTAGGCAAAATGTAGATCAAGACTCCCTTTAGCAAAATGCGCCCCCTTTAGTCTTCACAAGCATCAACTCCACCACCTTTAGCTTCTTCAAGATCTAGAAATTATCCTCCAATCTAGCAAGAAATTCGCCTTCAAATGTCTTCAAAAAAATCTGGAAATTATCCTCCAATCTAGCTAGAAATTCGCCTCTCCAATAGCTTTCAAGATGAATTTCGCCCTCCACAAGCTTCTCCACACTTAGTAGAAATTCGCTCCACTCCTCTAGATTTCGCTCCTCAAATTGCTCTCCAATTTCGCACTTGAAAGGATGATTGAATGATTTGAATTGTGAAACAACACCTCCAATATATAGAGCGCTCACCTTCTACATCTCTCCATAGGCCGACTTGGCAAAATAGGCCAAAAAATAAATAAATTTGCAAAAACAAGAGGCCGACCTAATAAAATAATAAAACATGATACCTCAAGCGCCCCATTTTCAATTTTAATTTAATAAAAATTAATTTTAAATGCCTTCACAATAAAAGTTCGATTTTTTTAAGGCCTAAAATCAATTTATTAAATGCCAATTTAATTTAATTTTTTCAAATATTTCGAAGTTGATGATTTTGGCATTTCATGCGATTTGGAGGATATTAACGCCAAAGTAGAAAATAGTGAATGCCAATAACTTCGCTCTGGTCCCCTGGAGAGGGACAGGGGCGCCTTTTCACTTTTGTCCTCAATCCTTCATTTTTTAATTGCCAATTCACGTTGTGGGGCTAGCAATGATCCCTTTCGTTCCTTCAGTGCACGTTCAACTCGTTTTTTGCAAGGCAAAATTGATGTTCTAGAGATTTTCGCCCTGGTCCTTCAGTGAGGGACAGGAGCGCCTTTTGCATTTGGCCTAGGATCATCAAGTTTTTGCACTCAAACCTTTGTTCATCATGATTTAGAAGACCTTTCCAATCTTGCTCAACTTTGCCTAAGCATAATCTCGGAGGGAAATCGTTGATTTTATAAAAATCGCCCTGGTCCATTGCGCAAATTCTTGATCATATAAACCTCAAGGTATTTTAAACATCATTTCAAATTCGCGCCTTGGCTTAGGTTCGTCCAAACTTGGCAAGAAGGACTGGATATTAGGTTTTTCGCCCTGGTCCCTTGGAGAGGGACAGGGGCGATTTTGCAAATCCAAGCTTATCCGTCCTTTGTTAGCCTTCCAAATTATATTCAATGGATAAATCATGTTTTCCTTGGTCTCTTCAAATCATAAAATTGTCTTGATCCTGCAAGAACAGTGCAAATTTGAAATTCAAGCTCCGGTCCTTCAGTGAGGGACAGGAGCGAATTTTGTCTTCTAGGCCAAAATGCTTCACTTTTCTCCATGAAATGTCTTGGCTAAGGAAGATATCATCTTGTTACACGCCATGAATAAGAGTTCAAGTCTAAGAAAGGTCTAAAAATGTTTATATAAAGAAAATCGCTCTGGTCCCTTGGCGAGGGACAGGAGCGCTTTTACCTTTGTAGACAAAAACTCCATCATTTCATTGTCTTTGATCAAGTCTGGATGCTCTATCATGCTCATTTCGTCCTTCACCATGCCTTTGATGTTCCAATTTGACCAAACAAGGCCAGGAATGACTCAAATAAGCCCCTTTCGCCCTAGACCCTTGGTGAGGGACAGGAGCGCTTTGCCTTGGTCCCTTGGAGATGGACAGGAGCGAAATTCGCTCTGGATCCTCAGTGAAGGACAGGAGCGAAATTTGACCTTTTGAACTCTCTATCAGGATAATTTTTATGGAATATAACATTTAAGTATAAGAAAGAAGAAAGATAGAAGGAAATGTCACTTTTCTTATACTTTAAGTTATATTCCATATATACTTTCAGGGTGTTTGAGAGTGGTTTCAAACCTCCAAGAGTTATATTGCAAAATCTAGTTTTTTGAGGTTTTTCAGTTTCCAGACTTAGTCAAATTTCAGGATCAGGACTTTCCAGACTTAGCCAAATCTTCAGGATCAGGACTTTCAGACTTAGCCAAATTTTCAGGATCAGGACTTCACTCCAGCAAGACCTACTATCCTATTGATCTCCCCGACAACACTCAAAAATGCAAAAGCCAACTGACAAAACCCTAAAAGACCTAAAAAAAAAAACCCTAAAAAGCAAAAAACAGGGGTCCCCATTTGCAATGGGGCGATGTGTGAAAACGTCACAACACTATCTTTGCTGACTGTTCTAGTGAACGGTATCTTTGTCTGGAAGTATGTGTATATACCAGATATGTATCAAATGGCTATGTGGATTGAAGTAGAATGATTATGGCACACCAATCTCAATTTCACAATTAGATGGATGTTTCTCTATAAGCATCATTTATCAGTGTTGGTGCAGTTTCAGGATGTTGCAAAGGAATATGATGCACCTCGTCTTGCTATTGCTTTGAGGTTGTTGTGGGTCATTGGATATTATTCCTAGCACGTCATGCTTCAGTCATGGTGATACACATCTTGTTTTTGGGTCCGGATTAAGTGCTTGGGTAAAAGCAGGTTGATATCAACCGGCTTATGTGTTTTGGTTTGTACGGTTGTGTGGAACCTTTATGAGGATAATTGGAAGGTGTGCCGACTTGGTGTGAATCTTCACACGTCTTCTTTGCCTTCCACATGCAATGTTTTGGGTCGATGATGAATATACACGCTACATCTTTTGAGACAACCTAATAGAGATCAATGATGATCTAGTAGACATATAAAGATGGATCAATTGAGTTATTTAGATACATAGAAAGGTAGAATAGAGACAGATCAGATAGACAAAAGATGTTGGAGGATGCGAATGTGATGCGAGTTTGATGTGGTACAGAGGTCCGGATATGTTAAAAAGTAGAGATGAAAGATGAATCAAACGAATATTAAGCTATGAACTGTTATTTGCATGTTGGTAGATACTATTCCCTTTGCAATTCAAATTTTTTATTCTCATTTTATCAGGACAGATGTTTTGTATCTTGCCCTAAAAAAGTGATCTTCAGTTGTGCAAGTCTCTCTTTTGTATATTGCCCTAAGGTTGTGTGCCTTAGCCTACAAGTCCGGAGCAGTGAGCTCCCTAGCATATGGCCTAAACCATTGTAAACACTTATTTTATATTGTGAGTTTGATTCTCACAATTGTTTTTCCCAGTTGGGGTTTTCCACATAAAAAATCTTGGTGTTCTTGTGTGGATGAATGGTTGATGTGGAATAAATGTTTAATCTGATCAAGTTTTAGTATATGCTAATTCAACTCCCGCCAGCCCACCTCCCCCCCCCCCCTATCAGCATCCAGTAGTGTTCAATGGTAACAAAAAAAAATCATCATTCAAAGATTATGGAACAAACTCATGAATGAAGAATCAAACTTCAATGAGTTATAATTTTTGTGTTTATTCTAGAAATGGCAGGCAGGTTTGGCTTAAGTAATTATAGCTTGACATTTCCATAGAAATAATTCAGAATATGTATAAACTGCTGAATCCTAGATTTTGGGACTCCTGCCATACCTGCACGCACACTTCATGAACCCTTTGGTTTGTAATTTACCAATAGCCAAACTGGATCTTGTAGAAAAACTAGAACTGACATATAACAACAAATCTAATTTCGATAGTCATCTGTTTCAAAGATTAATCTGAGAAACAAGCATAAGTTTGGTTATATACAAAGATAAAACAAAATATATTTTACAGTGTACAATGAGAAGATCAAGTTTTTAATGCAATATAATACACATTATAAAAACAATTAAAACCAAGAAGCAGATTAGATGTCTACTTAACCTGTATAGAGAACAGGTCTAGGTCCTGCCCTAATCGCCTGTGATCACGCCGTTTTGCCTCCTCTTTAAGAAACTGATAAGCTTTCAACTGCTCTTCAGTCTCCCAGGCAGTGCCATATATTCTCTGCAGCATCTGCCTCTTTTCATCTCCTCTCCAATAAGCCCCAGCCACAGATTCAAGTTCAACGGCATTTTTGTTAAGTTGCCCAGTACTTTCAACATGTGGTCCCGCACAAAGGTCCCACCATTCATTCCCTGTGTGACCCACAGATCTTGTTAATTTTTAGAATGACGGGAGATGGAAGAAAAAAGGCAGGCAGAGCTAATCCATCCCCATAACTACATATATGACTTAAAATAAGAAAAAAGTTCAAGCAACATGAACAAGCCATGCCCACATTATTACTTGAAGTTATAGTTGTAAATTTAAGACTCAAACTGCATGGTTGCTCAGTCATTAGAAATCGATTATTTTTGTCCAAAACCCTTCTTTCATAGACAGCACTCTCCCTTTGAAATCCCATATCCTCAGTGGCATAGTTCTGGGATCCAGTTCACTGAGATCATACTAAGAAGCATGATCAAGAATGTGTGCATTAATACATTGCCAGCAGATAATAGTCAGTGATGATAGGAATTTATATCCCATGAAATTATCAAACCTACAGATATATAATCCCTTACTCAAACAGTTGATATTGCTGCTGAAAAGGATCCACATTACCTATCTACTAGACGAAGTCAAGCAATGTGGAGACTTTATTTCTAATCGAAGCTGAAGATGTGTTCTATAATTCAGAACTTCTCGATTTCAGGAATAGCAGATACAAATTATCTTAAAAACTTGCAGGTGAACATAAGAATGAAATTTGATATTCAAAGTGATACAATAACCTCTCAAACCCAATTATGTCTCAGTACAATTTATTTTTCAATTCTATTCAAGGATATTTGAAACAAAAGGTGAAGCATCTCCTCACTATCTGAATACTCAAAACAAATTAATGTCGAGAACCAAATAAATACTTCCAAGCTTGTTTATTCTTCAAAAGGAACAAGGCATGTGATGCAAACTTTAAAAGGAAAAAATAGATGTAAAGAACACACGGCAGACGAGATACTGTGAGTCTCATTAGGTCTAGTTATGGACCATCCTACTGTGCCTACACCCAACAGGTTATAGGACCAATGACTATTATAGTACCTTTGCATACACCAAACAAAAGTACATGAGCAGGACACATATAAGTGAATATCATCACCAAATTACATCCAGGAAGTGAGCTTCCCTTGATGTTCATTACCATAAGCTATCACTAACTTAGGACGCAAAAAAACTCATCGTCTCTGCCAACCAAATTAAGATGACAGATAAATAGTGCTTTAATATTACAGAATAAAATTGATTTAGTTGTATTTATTCAATCATATCCCATTTTACTTGCATGCCATCCCATAAAGTATAGGCTCTCATGCATTTCAATATTTTCCTATCCCCAACTATCATGGCCTCTATGGATTTTACTTCAAACTAATTATCACTGTTACCATGAGAAAATATACACTCAGGCCAATGTGTTCTTGAACGGCTATGCAGAGAAACAAAGCATTATAGAAGTGTAACAGTTACAAATGAATAGCAATATAAGGCATTAGGAAATTACAGCTAGAGATTGCAACAGATGACGCTTTGATAACTTCATCGGTATTCACATAAATATAAGATTATCATTTAAGATGCAACCTTTGCAGATACCTTTAAAATAAAAAAACTAACTTGACAAATTAAAATAGGTTTAGTAGCAAAGATTGGTACCAAATAAACCCAAGCATCCTGCTGCCTAGACCATCCCCACACCCAGAAAAAATAGTTTCTTAGCTATCTACCATTGATAGTGTGCGTCAGAATAGTGTTGCTATTTTGTGGTGTTGGCAACCAGCAAGGCCAATTTATTTGAAGAATTAAGGGCTTCACTGAGCTGATATATATGAGTTTTCCTGATGCATGACACCTCTTTCTGCACTGACTCTACCAGTAGCCTCTTACTGCTTCCCAGAAACCTATTTATCACATTACCCTCTTGATGCTATCATCCTTAGAACTTTCAGATGCAATCAAATCTGTTGCAGTTGGCATTTCAGGGCAAACTCTATTGTAGCCATGTTTTTTAAATTATCTAATTATGACTTCAATTCTGATTTTAAATATCTGGAAGTACCAATTATTTCTTCAGCTTTTACAAACCCACATTTAAGTCATCTGTCAGCTGCCCATGTGCAGTATATGAGTTGATAGCTCATATACAAGTTGGTAGTTGGTCCTAAAAATGCAGTTTACTTGTTGATAGTCAAAAAAGACCATTGTTTTTGAAATGGTATTTGATATTAAACAATGGAGACAAAAGGCTCCTTGAATAACAAATTACAAATGATGTTCCTAAAAGAGAAACAATTGTAAACTGAACTAAACTAAGAAACAAGAAAGTTTCTAATATTCTATAAATGCTAGCTTACCGGGTTCGCCCCTAGACACCCCTGGTTCGGGTCCGGTCCGGCCTTGGTTCGACCAGGGTTCGAATTTCCTAGAGGGAGTTCGACCTAGTTCGAACCCGGGTGGACCAAGATCGAACCAGGTTGAACCCGGGCAGACCCAAGTCGAACCCGGACGGCTGGGTGGCCCAAAACGCACTTTTTTATGCAAAATTTTAGTTTTTTTTTTAAATTCACCATGTAAAAAGTGAAACTTATACCCTAAAAGTGACTTCTAAAACATTATATTTACTCATTTCACCTCATTTGTGTTGCAAACAAAAGTTTTATGAGAGCAGGTTGAAGAAAGGGTGAACAAAATTTGGCTTCCAAGATCAAATAGAAGGAGTTGAAGACTGATTTTTGAAGCTTCAACAAGTGCTGCAGCATCATTTCCATACATTTGCAAGCTCCCATTGCCTACAAGAGGTAGATTTTTTAACATTTTTTTCCAACTATTTTTGTTTCCCAAATTTTCAAACATGAAACATTAATTGTTTTTCATTATTTTTTTTTTTGTTTTTGAATATGTTTATGTTATTTCTTTCCATAGGAACTAGAATGGCATCTACCTCTTCCTCCGTTGGCAATAAACAAACAATTACAAAACAAAGAAATGATCCGAATTCTCCCTTATGGAAGTATGTTGACATTTTAAACCCACTTCCAAGAGGTGGGGGATTCCGTTGGAGATGCCAAGGATGTGGTATTGAACGTAATAGTTCATATTATCAGGTAGTAGGCCATTTGTGTGGAATAAAAGGAAGAGGCATCAAAAAACACCCTGGAAAAGATGGCAACCCTATACCAGATGAGATAGTGATGAAATATTTTAAGGAGCATGAAGAGGCAAAAGAGAGAGAAGCCCGTAGATTGACTCAAACCTCTGCAAAGAAAACAAGGGGAATGCAAGCCCCATCTCATCCCAATGTTGTAGTACAAGACCACCCCTTCTTTTCCACAAATGAACCTGAAAATGAACCACCCTTGACATGCAAAAGAACAAAGGGGCCTTTAGAAACCGCGTTTCAAAATGAGAGTAGAGACATTGCTGACCAAGATATAGAAAGGTGCATTTGTGCAAATGGGTTGGCTTTCAATGTAGTTCGCTCCCCATATTGGAAGCAAATGATAAAAAGTGTTAATGAAGCTCCAAGAGGGTATAAGGGCCCAGGTTATGAGAAGGTACGTGGAACATTATTGGACAAAGAGGTGAAGAGGGTTGAAGATGCATTGAAACCCATAAGGAATTCATGAGCAGACAGGTGTAACAATTGTTTCAGATGGGTAGAAAGATGCTAAAAATCGTCCCTTGATCAATGTCATAGCGGTGTCCCCTAAAGGGGCAATGTTTTTGAAAGCTGTGGATTGTGAGGGCCAAGTAAAAGATGGCCAATTTATTGCAGAAATTCTCATCTCCGCCATTGAGTCAATGGGACCCCGCAATGTTGTCCAAGTCATAACGGACAATGCAAGAAATTGTAGAGCTGCTGGTTTGTTGGTTGAGGAACACTATGATCACATCTTTTGGAGACCTTGTGCGGTCCATTCACTCAATCTTATACTACAAAGGATTGGGACTAAAATAAAATGGATCAGAGATGTGTATGCAGAGGCTGAGGACATCCAGATGTTCATCACAAACCACCACATGTCTCAAGGGATTTTTAGATCCTTTTCGAATTTGGAGCTATTGAAGGTAAGTGAGATAGTAATTTAATTTTACATTTTCCGATTTTTTTAATTTCAATGTTCATAATATCATTGTGTAAGCTATATTGTGTATTCTTCTTTAAAGTTTGGCTTTATTTTTTAATCATTTTGGCATTAATTTGTGTTATAGGTTGCTAAGACCCGTTTTGCATCAAACACAATCGTCTTAAGACGACTTGTGAACATTAGAGTGGCACTATGCAATATGGTGATCAGCAACAATTGGACTGTATGGAAGAAGAGTAGCAGTGAGAGGGCAGAAAAAATTAGGGAGAGAATATTGAATGAGAAATGGTGGGATCTTGTTACATATCTCCTAAGTATCACTGAGCCCATTATGAGTATGATTCGCTATACTGACATGGATAGGCCTTGCATTGCTGAGATTTATGATGGCATTGACTCAATGCTTGAAAAAATAAAGTTCACTATAAATGCAAAAGAGAATGACCCCGAGGAGCAACTCTTCAAAGAAGTGAAAGCAATTATTGTAGAAAGGTGGAATAAGATGACCACTCCTTTGCATCTTCTTGCCTATGCATTGACACCAAAGTACTGTAGCAATCAGTTTCTTGATAAACCAGGAAGGATTCCACCATGGAGAGATCTAGAAGTATCTGATGGGTACAAGGTAGCATTTCTTAGACTATATCCTAATGATGATTTGCGAGATATTGTTACAAATGAGTTCATAGAATTCGCAAATGGGAATGGCCTAAGTGTTGAGGCACTTCGCCATAGCTCCAAGAAGGATGCTCATAGCTGGTGGTACTTCCATGGTGCATGCTTCCAACACCTACAACCCCTCGCTGTAAAAGTTTTATCACAAGTAAGTTTAATTAATTAAAATTATCACAAGTTTATTTATAGTTTACTTTGTCTTCATAGGTCGCTAGTAATTTTTAATTTTAATTTTATTAATGTATAACTTTAATTGTTTGCTTTGTCTTCATAGGTTGCTAGTTCATTTGCTTCAGAAAGAAATTGGAGCACATACTCTTTCATCCACTCAGTAAAGCGCAATAGGTTGCTATCAAAAAGAGCGGAGAATTTAGTATATGTGCATTCCAACCTACGTCTTCTTTCACACAAACAACGTGACTACACACAAGGGGAAACGAAGATGTGGGATATAGAGCTAGAGCATACTGATTTGGATGCTCCCGCTTCTCAGCTTCTTGCATTGACACTTGATGACTTGGAGGGCGAGCAAACTTATAGTGCAAGTGCAAGTGGCATTGGCTCATCTAATGTCAATGTCAATGATGATGAGGAGGAGGAGGATGAATCAGCTGATCCATTTGATGATTAAACTTTATATTGTTGAAAGTTGAAACAATGATACTTGAATATTTTGTCATTTTGATATTAAACTTGATGTATATGATGCTATTATGGTATGATCATGATGCTGTGATTACAAGTTTATATATATATATATATATATATATAAAATTTACATGTTTTTGTACTAACGAACCCAAACCCCTTTTCAAAATTTTGTCGTACCGGCATACCGGTTCTTCGAACCCGAACCGGTGCCCAAACCCGAACCGGCAAGCTAGGTCCAAAGCGAAATTCATATAAAACCCTATTTTTCTTCACAAAGTCTCTAAATGAATGCCAAGGTGAGCTTGATAGAGATCAAAGGAGGCCTAACAAGTTATGTCCAAGCCAAGGAAAGGAGAAGGGAAACAAGAAATGAGCCTAAAATGAGAATTTCGCTCCTGACCCTTCCAAAGGGTCCAGAGAGATTCATATTTCCTCTATTTTGCTCTTTAACATGACCAAATTTGTAACTTCTAAGACATGGTTTGGAGGACTTGGATACATGTTTGCCTTTGAAAGGAGGCTTGAGGCGATGAAATGATGGAAATCAACCTAGAAGATCGATTTTGCTCCTGACCCTTCCAAAGGGTCTAGAGCGAAATCCTCAATTTGACCTTTTTTGCCTTCAGCCCTAGGTTGACCTTGTCTTGAGCTAATTTGATGGTGGATTCACTTAACTATGGTGAAAGGAAGGTGAATTTGATCAAGTTTGAAGAAGGATTGGATGAAGGAAGTGTGAAACCAACCAAGAACATGGATTTCGCTCCTGACCCTTCCAAAGGGTCCAGAGCGAAAATCCCCATAGACCTCATTTTCTTCCTTGTTTTGGCCAAGTTCTTAGTTTCTAATGCATGTTGGAAGGTGGATTGATATGTTCTTGCCTTGGGAAGTGATTGAAAGCATTGAAAAGTGAGGATTTTGTCCAAGATTGTGAATTTTGCTCCTGACCCTTCCAAAGGGTCTAGAGCGAAATTCTTCATAAGACTCATTTGCTTCCTTGCTTAGACTACCAACCTTGCTCCTTGGGCGTATTTGGAAGTAGATTGACGTGTCCTTGCCTTTTGAGGTGAATTGGAGTTGAAAAGATGAAGAGTCAAGCCTAGATTGTGAATTTTGCTCTTGACCCTTCCAAAGGGTCCAGAGCGAAATTCCCCAAAACCTCCCTTGTCTCTCAATTTTGTGCCAAGCCAAGTGTAGGTCAGGGTGAATTAGGATTGGAGATGTCCTTAAGCATGGCTTTGAGTTGCTAATGATCACCAAATGTTAAGGAATTGAGCAAAAACTAGAATTTTGCTTCTAACCCTTCCAAAGGGTCCAGAGCGAAATTCTTAAGAACACCTATTTCCCCTTCAAAGAAAGTTAAATTCTTGGTTTTTATGGCCTAGGTAGGAATGGAGTAATATGTCCTTGCCCTTTTGAGGTGAATTAAAGTGGAAAAATGAAGATTTTGAGCTAGAACATGAATTTCGCTCCTGACCCTTCCAAAGGGTCCAGAGCGAAATCCTAGATAGGTCCTGTCCCTGGCCATGATTTTTAGTGAAATTCTCCTTTCAAGTCATTTTGAGGTCAAGCAAGTGTTGTCATGTTGAAAGATGGATCCAAAGGTGAGAGTCAAGGAAGAACAAAGTGAGAAGAATGGAGCTAAGTAAGAGAAAACAAGCAAAGGAAGAATTTTGCTCCTGACCCTTCCAAAGGGTCCAGAGCGAAATTCCTCAAACCACCTATTTTCTCCTTGTGTGAAGCCAAAACTTGGATTCCTATGGCATGATTGAAGGTGGAGTGATGTACTTTCACCTTGCAAGGTGAATTGAAGTGAAGGAAATGAAAGATCAAGTCTAAAACTTGAATTTTGCTCCTGACCCTTCCAAAGGGTCCAGAGCGAAATTCACAAAATATCCTTTTTCTTTCAAATTTGTGTTAAGCCAAAATGTTGATGAAGGTGAATTGGACTTAAAGATTGCCATAGGCATGCATTTGAATAGGTTATGAGTTCAAAAAGTAAGGATTTTGAGCTAAGGATGAATTTCGCTCCTGACCCTTCCAAAGGGTCCAGAGCAAAATTCTCAAGATAACCTAATTCACTCATAATGGAGGCTAAAAAATGAATCCCTAGGCTTTGGGAGAGTTAAGACTAGCATATGCTTACCTTGAGGAACGATTCGGAGTGAAGAAGTGATGCAATTTGGGCCTAATCATAGAAATCGCTCCTGACCCTTCCAAAGGGTCCAGGGCGAAGTCCTTAAAAATCCCCATTTTTCGCCTTGGTTGAAGGCAAAACTCATAATGGCAAGAACATTAGAGGTCAAGGATCAAGATGGTGGAATAATAATGAAAAAATGGAGAAAAGTGGCAAACATTAAAGAAACATCAATATCTCCTAGGCTTGCCTATGCCTCTTCAAGAGATTCACAAATTAAGCCACATTCAAGACACATTTTCCCTCTCATTAATTGCTAATCAAACCTCATTTGGATAAATAATGCAAATCCGCCTTAATTAAACACTTGTCAAATATGTTAAATTGATTTTTTAGGCCTTAAAATTCAACAATTCACCCTTTGCCGCCCAATTATATTTTTTTTAAAAGCCTTATGGCTAGGTCGGCCACCTTAAGAATGAATTTTTAATTTGATTTGTTTATCTAAGAGGTCGGCCTCTTGAGAAAATGAGGAAATAAACATATAAAGGTAAGAAGGTTTGACAAACATTAATCATTCATTCATTTGTATTTCTTCCTAAAGCGAATTTGAGGAGCAGAAGTGGAAGAGCAGATTGCAGTAAGAAGGCGAATTTCTGATTCATAAAGGCTGGTTAAGGACTGAATCAACAAAAGCAAACCTGGAGTACAGATCAAAGACTTTTGAAACCCTTTGAATACCACTTGGAAGGAAGGCGAATCCAGCAGCAATCTCCATTTTTTTATCCATCTTTTCAAGTTGATAATTAGAAATCGAAGGTAAGGTGTACAATCTGATTTTTTTGACAAGGTATTGAAGATCTGATTCAAGTTTCTGCATCCATCTTCTTAAGGTTAGGTCTTCAATATCTAGTTTAATTTCTAGGTGATGCTAAGTATGAAAATTCTTAATTTTTAAGGTTTTATCATTTCAATTTTTAAGGAATCTCAAGTCACCTAGCTAAGGTTCTACACATAAACCTAACTTAAGCCTCTTTTTTGTAGGTAGCAAATGGCAACCCCCAAGGCGAGTGGATCCGCTACCCGGCAGCTCTCATCAAAGAAGATCAAAAGAATGACGATTTGGAGACAAGGATCGTGTCCAAATGGAGCAATATTGGAGACACCAACTTAGGGAACTTCAATGTGAAGAAGTTTTGAAAAGCACCCTACATCGGCAAGCCATCACTCACAGCCAAGAAGATAATTGAGAGTGGCATCATCAAGGCCACAGGCTTCCCTCCCGGAGTCAAATGTCATGAGCTGATGATCGAATGTGTCAGGCATTATGATTCACATTCAAGGACAATCGTAGCCGAGGATGGAACTATCTTAGCCTATCTTTCAGAAGAAGCTATAAGTGAAGCTTTTCATCTTCTGGAACTGAGAGATATGATCTACAAGAGCTTAGAAGGAGCTAGGTCTATCTACGAAGATGATCCTGATACCTGTCTGAACTTCATCAATAAGAATTGGTTACTCAAGAGTAGGCCTCGTTTGAACAAGATACCTAATATGCCACAGAGAATTGATTTCCAAGAGGAATTCAAAGACTTGATAACCATGCTCAATCGGGTTATAGGTTCTTCTCAGACCTTCTTCTTCGACAAATGGATGTTCTTCTTTATTCAAGTGATCGTCCAAGTAAAAGGAATGTTCAATTGGGCCCGAATTATTAGCAACAACCTAGATGTGCAATTGAGGAGACTAGTCCCTACTAAGTCATTCCACATGAGTTCATATGTTATATATTATTTAGTCAGAAGTTTTGAGTATGCAAGGCTACCACATAGAGGAGTTGTTGGGAGAGGGGCAGGAGAGATAAGAGCATGTGATTCTTATGCTCAACTGCATCATCCACCTAAGAATGACTACAAGCTAGTCAATGACACCTTCACAATGTATATCACTAGGACATTGCAAGGAGGGATTCACCATCGACTGTCTGCGAAAGCACGGGAGCTCGTGAAGAAACATGGTGCATGGTTCATTCAATTTCCAAAATTCACCTACATCAGGGTCCATGGATGTCCTTCACCTCCTTATATGTTGCCAAGGTATCCTACAGATAGAATAATACTACTTGAAGTGACTAGACAATTGGCAGTTTGTGCTAAAGCATCAAGACATAAGCATGGAAATGGTATCCCCGTACCTATTTTACTGGGAAATTCAATTGAAGTGTGTCCTAATTCTCAAGCAGCCGAAGATGCAGAAAAGGAACTATCTCTGTATTCATTCACATCCTTTGCCTCAAGAGAGAATTTTTATCCTCATGGTCATATGGAAGAGACAGTTGGGAAGAAGTACAGACATGTGTTTCAAGTAGAAGACTTTTGGATGAATGTTCAGGATGATGTGGAGGTGAAAAGAAAGATGCATTCTAGATTACCCTTGGATCTTATCAGGAAATGTAAATTATATAGAGTAGCCGATCAAGCACAAGATAGTGGTAGATATCTCCAATCATCCTATGAGAAGGAAGATAAAGAAGTGAAGATAGATTGGAATGAGCAAGAAGTTGCAGACCTAAGAGCATTGATGGACCCAGTTTTAAATTGCACTCACAGATGGGTGGACGTACAGCATCAAAAATTGAAGGAGCAGAATATAGTCATGGCATTCACCCTAGAAGCAAGCATAGAAGAAGGAGAAGCAAGTGTGAGTGTGAATACTTCTCATTCCAAGGGGTCAAAGAGAAAGGAAGGACCTGAGAAGAAAGAACCATCCAAGAAGAAACAAAAGGTGAATCATGATCATCCATCGAGTACTTCTTCTAGACATGAAAAGGAAATAAGTCAGGGAGAGGATCAAAGAGAGAAGGTGTATGAAGTAGATGAGTCTATGGAATCCACAGTGTAGAATGATAAACAAGACAAAGGACGAACACCTCAGCACTCATCAAGTCAGTCTCTTCCTCTCCAAATTGGTGCTAATGAGCAACAAGAAGAAAAGAATGATGATGAAGCAACATCTCCTTTCAGAGCCGAGAGACCTTTGCCTGGGGAAATACAGGTAAGGGAAAGAAAGTCTTCCATTCCAGATTGGCTAAAAGAAAGACTGACAAGGGTAGTTGTAGTTGAGGAGGAAGAACAAATATTTGATTTGGAAAGTCTCATAGGAAACTCCCAAGAAGAAATCGAAAAAGAAAAAGGCTACAAAGATGTCAAAGGTAATTAGAGATGATGCAGGATCCAGGAAGATACAATTAGCTACACCAGCAGTAGACAAGTATGAGGATGAGATTATGGCAGAAGAATATGATTTAGAAACATTTGATCTTGGTCCACTTACCTCCGAGCAAGCCATGGAAGAAGCGACTGATTCAGTGAGAGCAGTTAATGATAAACTCAAGGAAGAGATGGAAAAGAATAAGAGGTTGGAAAAGGTGGTTAGAGCCTGGAGGAAATATTTTAGCCACCTTAATCAACCATTAAGGCGACAAGATCCAACAATATCACCCTTGCATGCACTCCCTCATGAGTCAATAAGTGAGGCAGAAAAGATGAAAAACTTAGCCCAACTCATGAGTTCATGGATTGATGAATCCTACAGGGTAGCTATGGAATTTGTAACAAGAATGATGAAGACAGTCCACAAGGCTATCCAAGTCCTTGAGATCATTCATAATCTTTTGATAACTGTAGATGCATTCACTCACACTAGAGACATTGTCATCCCTGTATTACAAGTGGTAAGAAGGACGTCAAGGCAGGTTTTAGCACAAGAGAAGATAATTGATGGAGGAACCCATAATCTTCTACAATGGTCAACTTTGCTCCAAATGAAGGAAGTTCTATTCGAAGACATCAATAGTAGATGCAACCAAGTTGAGGGCACTATCCATCCTATTCGGGATAAGGTGTTTGATGTATTATGTACAATCCTTCACAGAAGGATAGAGATCGAAACAGATGTGGATATCCAAGAATTGAAAGGCAGGATCAAGATTATTTTTTGCAAAGAGGAGAACATGATCACAGAAAAGCACCGAGATCAGATGTATGCTACTATGTTCCTAATCAAGAAAACAAAAGAACTAGAGCATGGATGGGAGATGACCCTTCTTGCAGCTTTTGACCAGGTCCTTCACTTGGAAGAGCCGATGAAGAACCTGCATGAGATTCCCATTGCTGAGATCGAGGGGATTACGTCCAGATTCATTGAATATGCCAGAAAAGAACATAGAAGAGGGAACAAAATTCTAGATGAAAAGTTGTTATGAAATGATGTGGCAATTCAATTCCTATTGGGCTATTTTTCTTGTTATTTGTGCCAATTTCTATTGGCTATGGGATGATAATACTTATCTAAATAGGGTCTTTTTTGTAACAAACCCTAATTAGGGTTTAGGTGTCAAGATCTCAACCTTTGATCTTCTTTAGATCCAGGCGGTTCATTGTATTTGAGAATGCTATATAAGCCCTCACTCAATTCATTTTAAAGAGTTAGAGAAAAGAGAAAAAAAAGATTAAGATTGTTAGCAGCAGAAAAAGTAGTGAAGAGAGAAAGTTGAACAATTGTTGTTTTATTTTGCTATGAGATCAATGAAATATTGAAGTTATGGTGTTTTGTTGCAATCCTTATGGCTATTTTCATGGTTGTTTATCTTCTTGAATCACTCTTAGTAGAGATAGTACTTAAATTTTAGAATTAGATTGAAGGACGAATGTTGTGTTTGATCTTTGGTAAAACTCATACTCCAAACCACTAGCTCCTTACTGATTGTAAGCACGCCTTGTGTGGTCAACTGGAGATATTGAAATTGTTTAAAAGTTCAATCATTATTAGAGATATTGATATGTATCTTATTGATAGTATCTATTCCATTGATGATTTGAAAATCATTGAAACCCCTTGGAAGATCGCACCGATTCCAGTAGAGTTGTAATCTTTTGGCAATACTGAAATTGGTAGAGTTTTACCAAGGCCACTCCTCATTTAGTCATTCCTAGGCTTAGTTTAGCATCGCCTTCTTAAACCCCCTATCTTTTGCCTTTTTTTTGAAACATCAGTTAATATTAGGAGAATCCAGTTTCCTCATTGAAAAGTAATTGCAAGAACAAGCTTTCTTAGAAAGACCACTGGTGCTTATCCATAAGTTGAGAACCTACATACAGAACCTTGGAGTTGCTCCGATTGATCCTTCTGCGAGATCTTTAGCAGTCAGGGAAACTTTATTCAAGAGAGGATAAGATACCTCTAGGTATTTTATTTTGTGTTTGGTCGTGTACAAAAGACACATCAACACATTGGTAAGCTTTTTAGGGTGCTAACCACCATATCCTCTTCTTCCATCTTGCGACCAATGGCCTCCAATTGATCGCGAATGTCCTTGATCTTCATGAGATGCTCCTACAAAGACATCTTGTCATCCATCATTATTGAAAACAACATATTCTTCAAAAAGAATGCTCTACCCTTGTCTAACGTTCCATGAGACACTTCAGATGCGTCCAATCTCCATGGTGGTCTTGCTAGACGTGTACTTCAGGATGAATTTTGTCAATGACTAATAACTTGATGAGCATAATAGCTTCCCAATTGCGCTCATCGAACTTGTCCTGCTCTTTGCCAGCCACCATGGGATAAGCAGTTTTACCCAAAATGATCTGATTGAGGCACCAATACTTGAAAATTGTGAGCATGCATTGTTTCCATGTGTTGTAATTCTTGTCATTGAAGCATTGATTGCTTTCCAACATAATGTTGGTCAACAACACCATCCCTCCAGTCTTCTAATGAACAAAAAACCAGGTCAAAGAGGAGCTACAGCAGCAAACTTTGAAAATTTTGATTTTTCAAGTCAAAATTAGTCAAAACCCTTTTGGCACAGATCTTGAGGTGCTGATTTTTTTATATTAAAGATATGGTATAAACATACATAGAGATATACTCACAATAGTCAAGGGGCAGATTAGTTTTGCCTCAAAATGAACCAAAAAATAATAAAGTGACTGCCTCACAGGGCCTCAACTTGATCAACCAAACTCTATAACATGACTTCTTGTAAAATAGATATTGTAGACACCTAAAAATGGTTAACACTTGCAGTGTCAAACTTTAACATGTCTGTGTTACCTTCTTTTAGGGTTTTCGCACTCACTAACACTTCCTCTAAGTCGTGCATTTGATCTTTATCACTTGTTGGCATTGTGTCATTCTTCTGCATTCTTTTCCTATTCGATTCCATTTTCTCAAATTTGATTTAGGTCTTATCAATGTCAAATCCTAATTCTCAATTTGTGATCGTGATCAGCCTTTTATATCAATTGGGCATCATTTTAACCCTAATTAGTGTCAATTAGGGTTTGTCTTCAATCATTATCATTTTCAATATCAATCCTCTTTCAGTCAATTGTCAATCAATTTGCATCATTTTCAATTGTCATCATCAATTTCTATCAATCTTGATCAATTCGTCATCGATCTCTATCAATTTTCAATCATTGTCATTTATCATTATCAATCCTTGTCAATTTTGATTGATTCGTCATCGGTCCCAATCCTTGTCAATCTTGATCAATTTATCATCAGTCCCTATCCTTATCGATTTGATCAATTTTTGGTCCTTATCAAATTATTTCGCTATTCATGTCCATCATCATTTATTAATCATGTTAATCTAAGCATGATATCATCTTGACTTATGTCTCTCTCTTAGGGTTGAATAATTCTTTAATTATTACTCCTTTACTAACATCTCTCTTTAGGTTAAATGAGTTCATTTCATTTATCCTAGGTCGTGTCACAATTAAATATTTAATTTAATTGGCTAATTTCCCTTTTGTGGGCTAATTAATATATGAAAAGTTATTAATTATTCCCACATTTCTCTCCCTAAATTTTCTCCTAATTTTGTCATAATTTGTCATCCTTGATTTCATGCTTCCCATTCTCTATAATTTCTCCCACCAATTTCTCCACTAATTCCTCAAATCATGAAGCTACAATTGCTCCTAATTTGTCATAATCAATTGGCTACAATTGCTCTTAATTTGTCATAAGTCATGAGGCATAAATCTCTCCTCAATTTTGTCATGAGTTTGTCATAGCAAGTTGTCATAATTTGTCATTCAATTATGCCAATTTTGAATCAATTTGCCTCTTTCATTTGCCTTGATTTTCTCATATCATTTTGGTGACCAATTTCTCTATAAATTGAGTCTTTTTTTTAATGATTTTAAACCACGTTTCAAGTATCCTTACGCTGTGAAAATCACTTTGCTATCATTTTGTCATTATCTAGCTTTCAATACACTTGTGTTTGTAAGTGAGAGCCACACACATTTGAAGGAGAAAGAAAAACAATGGAAGGGAATGGAAGAAATGCTTGCATTGGTTTGTGTTTGTTTTGAGCATTTCGTTTTCCATACTTCTATTGATTGTGATTAGGGTTACTTTCATGATGTTTGCTTTTGTGGTTGGCTTTATAATGTCATGATGTTTTTGCCCAATTCCCTATCTACAGATACAACTTCAAACATTGATAATGCTGATATATACAAACTACATGTGCTGATATATAATTGTATCATCTAATTCAGCAGGCTGTACCCCTTTATGATTACCATCTGCACTTTTGCCTTCATTGTACTCTCTAATAAAATCTTGTAGTCCTCTCACAAACAGTCTGTAGTCCTCCCTATTGTATGCCCATATGAAGTCTCTGCAATGTTGACTCTGTTGGTGTCATCTACCATGAAATTGTCAAATTTGAATCTGGAAATGCTTAGCGTAATGATTACGGACAAAGCAACATTATCATAGATGAGTCTCTTATAAGACTCAAGAAGCACCCTTCTGACCTCCTGTAACTTGTCCTCATCCCGTATTAACCAGATTTGCCATAAAATTTCAATTGATAAAATAAGCCAAAACATGTTATAATTCTTCTTCATAACATGAATGCTTCCAAATAAAATTTCAGAGAAAACAATATTATTATTCCAACCTTTCAACCTGGAGCAAAAGATGTTCCAAATTTCCTTAGCAATAAAACATTCAAAGAAGATGTGTTCAATGTTTTCAGGGATCCTGCGTATGCTGCAACTATTAATGCTATTATTATCATTAAACACTTTATAGGGAAGTCTCTGCAATAAAAGAAGCCATTTGAAGCATACCTTTTTAGGCTCAACATTATTATTCCACGGACTGGTGAAAATATCATTCCATTTTTCCTCAGGCAAGTTCAAATTTCAATTCTAATTAAGGTAATTAATCATATTAGAATTACAACACAAAGAATTATAAATATGCTTACCTTTGATAGCCCTGAGGGCTGTCCCATCAGCCCATTTATAATAAACAAATCTGTCATCAATCCTGGAATAGTTCGTAGGCAGGTGGAAGTGAGCACAGGCATCTCTAATGATGGTGCAAGTCCTTCAATTGGAGGAGGGGAGATCATACTCAAGACTCGATGAGGTCCAAGACTTAAGCTTACCATCTTGGAGGATGTCACCAAATCTCTTAATGCCCTTAATGAACTATTTTTTTTGCAGAACAGCCTTGGAGGAGAGCAAGTGGTTTATCCTTGTGAACAAGGTTCCACCAGATTGATCTTTCCCCACAAATTTCATTGTCCTCAGAAACAATGTCATTATGGGTAATAAGAACTCTAACCTCCTCCCACGCCTTCCAAATAGTCTTAAATACATTGGATCCTACAGGTGATATCGGGAAAGAGCCAACAAAGAGATCATTGAGAGGAAGAAATTTCAAGGTTTTAGCTTTTTTTTGGGACACAGAGATGAATGTTGTTTCTCACCACCACTTTCCAGGGTTCCTCACCATCCAATGCTTTGAATATCCACTTGGCAGCATTCCTTGCAACCTGAGATCTTTCAACCCTAATCCACCCCTTCTCCTTTCTAAACAACACCATTGCAACTTAACAGAGTGCTGCTTGTTTTTATCTTTGCCATTCGACCAGAGAAATCTCCTAATCTGTTTTTAAATATCATTTATCTAGTAACTGCTAAATAGCCAAACTAAGAAATAATACAAACTATATCATGAGAGAATCTTTTGGCAAACTTGCATTTTGAGAGCAAGAGTGAGAAATTGTTTGTTCCATTAGCCCAACTTATGTTCAATCTCAGTTTTGATCCAAAGCCACATATCTTTAATGCATGGATTGACGGCAAATGGAATACCAAGATATCTCATTTGTCAAGAGGGCCATCGCCACTAAAAAATGTATTTTGTCAACCAATGAGGGGAATTTTCATCCCATCCTAACATGATAGATTTGGAATTGGAGATGTTTGCTCCAGAGGCTTCAAAGAACAGGTTCAATTTCCCCAAGAGAGCATCCATATTGTCCTCTTTGAGTTCAATAAATAGGGCAGTATCATCTGCAAATTGTATGTTAAGTAGATCTTCATTGTTAGGAAGATTGATACCTTTGACTCCTAGTGAGAGAGATGTGTCCCTTAGGAGGTAGAAAATGGCATCTGCTGCAATAACAAACAAGGCAGGGGCAAAAGGGCAGCCTTGCCTAATGGATCTTTCTAATAATAAGACCCCTAATTTTTTATTTATTTTTAAAAAAATCATTCAAAAAGAACCCACAATGATAAAAACAAAAAGATCTGCTGGTAGAAACCCTAGGTCACCAAAATCTTCAACAAAATTTGTTGTCTTAAAACAAAGCCTGTCGCGAGAGAAATAAACCGTCGTAGAATGAAGAAGAGCGGACGCGAAAAAGAGAAGAGCTGTCATGCGGAAAAGATTTTGACCCAGTCATCATGCAAGAAGAAAACACAAATTTGAGAATCCCATCACGATTTTCACCATACCTGCCGTAGGTGATAAAATGCACAAAAACCTTTTTGTCACACAACCTGAACAATAATACCGATGCGAGCAGAAGAAAAGACCTCGCAAACTCCCGCTAGAGAATTCCCACAATTTCTTAATAAAATTTGCGATTTTGAAAACCCTAGACTTTTGCAGATTGACAAAGACAATTGGTTTTATTTCTAAAAAATCGAAAAACTTCTAAAACTTTCTCAAAAATCTTTAAGGATTGACCAAGAATTTTGTTGTTCCACTAATTTTATTGTTCAAAACAAAATTCGCCAAAAAATTTAGCCTGCTCTTACCATAAAATGGTATTTGATATTAAACAATGGAGACGAAAGGCTCCTTAAATAACAAATTACAAATGATGTTTCTCTAAGAGAAACAATCGTGAACTAAACTAAACTAAGAAACAGGAAAGTTTCTAATATTACATAAATGACCATTAAATAAGACAATAATTATTTTAATAGTTTTTCCTATAGTAATTTCTTTATCTTCTACTTTGATTTTCTTGTTTTGTTTCCAAACAACTATTTTGTTCCTTTAATTTGTCATTGATATATTTTCCTTTACCAATTTCAACCACACATTTAGAAAGCTTCTATGTTCTATCACATTACAATACAAAGTGTGTAACTTGTAGAAAATGGCTAATATTAAAACAGTCCATTCATACCATAGCCCTTACCAATAAATCCCAAGGTTCAATCGTGAACTTAAACCCACAGACTCTTCCCTGGCCAGTTCAAATGCCCCAAACAAATGTGCACCATAGATCTTAAATCCAACAGTCTACAGGCTTCTCAAGAAAAGATTCCCTTATAAGTAAAGCAGAGCAGACCCTGCTGACATGCTACTCTTGTAAGTTTCAAGAAGAGAAAACATTTGGAAACACTGAAAAATTCTGCCAGCCCTCAACTAGATAATTATAAGACTGCATACTCAAAACCCCAAAGTCTTTATGAAAGGGATGTTGTGCCTTTTGGGTTATTAAGTACTGCCCCTTTATATTTCCAGATAAGAATGGATGATGCCTTCCAGCATTTAAAAAAGTATTGTGTTGTATACTTCGACGATATCATTACATCTTCCAACTCTGAGGATAATCGTGCACAGCATGCAGAACTTTTGTTTGAAAATTGAAACTATAAAGAAAAATAGAAGTTGTTTGTTTGAAAAATAGATGGTCATTGGAAGCACCAACATTGAATTCTAAGAGCTGCACGTGGATCAAGATAAAATAAGGCTACAAGCCCATATCTTGACCAAAATTTAAGAATTTTCCAGTATTCTTGAAGGTCAGAAGAAAATCCAAAGATTTTAAGTGGTTTAAATTATATGTCACCATTCTATCAAGGTCTAGCAGCTTGAAGACGTACACTCCAAAAAATATTGAAGAACAAAGGTCCTCACTTGGATGATTCAGGGATAGAGGCCGTCATACAAATCAAGAAGAGATAGACATATGCTACCAACTCTACAAATGCCACAACTTGGTATTTCACTTGTTTTATGTACAGATGCTTCTGAAACTACTTGATCTACTATCTTGACACAAGAATATCCTAATGGAAAAAAGGAGACCCGTGAATTAAGATCCAAAACCTTCTCCAAGACATAACAGAATTATCATATTTATGAGAAGGAAATCCTTGCAGTCAAGAGACATGTAGAAAAGTTTAAAATCTTTCTTAAGCCTAAACATTTTATTGTATGAACTGAAAGCCAGGCTGTAAGGAACTTCCAAAAGCATAATCCAAACAAGGATATTAATCAAGGAAGAATTGTCATATGGTATTTTGAGTTTCAGAGTTATGATTTCACCATTCCTGGGATAAAAAAGCAAGACAATCTAGAAGCTGATGCCCTCACCAGAGAATTTACAGCAGCAGCAACAATTTTTCAAGAACCAAGAGAAGATCCATTTTTGAAAACTGAAATTATTGAAAGCTTACTTGATAGTTGGTATTTGAATAAATAAATAAATGAGTTAAAAGGTTTGAATCCAGGATAGTTGGGCTTTCAGATGGGAAAACCATGGTGAATATTTCTTTAAAGAAATGGATCATTGTAAAATTCCTTAATAAGACAGATGACGTATAAATGTTTCACCCAGATTATAAGTGTTTCATTCAATTTAACAGACTGCTTAAGAATTTAATAATACAGCTCTTGTCATTCCAGAATTAATTCTCTTAGCATCTATCGACAGTCATTAAATACATACAATTTGGGAGTTTAATGATGCACCTGCTAGACTGCTGAGGTTATTTGTGCTATCTCCATGTCTGCTGACTACCTGGATGATTTCCATATATTCCTTGTCCTAACTGTAGATGACTCTCCGTGCCTCCCCGTGTCAAATACGATATAAACTCCGCTCCACGGCCTTCCTTTTAACGCATTGTCTCCCTTCTGCGGCTCTCGCTACGCATTCCCGGTTAATCGCGATTGTCACGATTGCTCATTGTTTGCTATGATTTTCAATATATCAATTCTGTCGGACCCATACGCACAGAAAGAACATGTTAAACACGCCTCACCCGATATCGGGTCTTCCAGAGATGGATGAAACTTTGCACCGTTCTTGTGTACGAAGGGATGAATAGAACCGGCGAACCTCCTGCGTGCTTTCCCTCCAATGTTCGCTTGCCCAACGATGCTCTTACAATTCGGCTCCTGGTAATGACGGCACTGCACCAATGACGTGGTTCTTCCCACTGAAAGTTTGCAGAGCTTGCCAAACTTGCCAACGAGCGTCTCTGTAAAGTTTTCGTCCCGAGTCACGATGCCACAAATTCCAGTAGGCCAGTTGCAGGCTGGCGAAAGGATTAATTCAATATATTTGATGTCCCGCAGACTATCAAATATTTACTCCAAGCAATATGCTATTTCATACTTTTTCCTCCCCTCCTCCTAACGTGAGCCCATCCTTTATTGACAACAATTAGTTGAATTCCCGTAATAGTTAGGAATTCCCGTAATAGTTAGACTAATTACGGCTAAAAAATACATATCTTATAAATATTAATTATTTATATCATTGAATGGGAACTTAATATAAAATAATTAATATTCTATGCATACGTGATACTTATTAGGGAAACTTATTAGGGGACATGACAATCATGCAGATGGTCCTATTGCTATCTGATTAAGAATTTCTTGCAATTTTGATCTATATATAAGAAAGATAAGTATTCTATGGTGGCCTCCACATTCACGAAGGAATCTGTTAAAAGTTTGCCATTTACATTTTGTAAGCAGTTTGAATTTTGGCAGATATCCTTTTGAAGAGCAAGAAGATGTCTTTGGTTCTCTCTTTTTTTGAATTGCATATCGATTACAAACTGTAATGTCCCATTTTTGGGATGAGATGGTTATGATCGGATTAGCCTATTATTGGCCTTCATAGGCTAAGACTGACGGTTAGAGGGTCCCACTTGGCAGTGCAGGAGGCTTATTCCCATTCCGGAGATCAAAATTATTCAGGATTGCTCTTCGTTTGGTTCAGTTTGGCACACTTACAATTTATAGTAAGTGACTATTTCAGGAAAAGTCATGGTTTCTATTTATAACAGGGCACCTTGACAGGCTATGATTGCAATGTCGATCTCTTGCACAACTAGTTTGATCAAATAATGAGGGATTTACTATTTATAGTAAATTAGTGGTTGATAGAGAGGGACCCTTACTATTTTTAGTAAGGCAGTTGGATGCGTAGTGGGAACAATGGTTGACCTCCAAGTTCAGAGGAGACAGAGAGATAATGAGTAATCAATGAGATATTAAAATTATAATGGCATTTAATGATATTATTTCTTAATGATTATATTATAAAGTTATTATTTAACTTTATAAAATGTCATTAAGAGTGGGGCCATTATAGCATTAAATGACTTTATGATATGATGACTTAAACGGGGGGGTTAAAGAGTATTTAAGTTGTTTTCATAAAGTGACTTTATAAAATGACAATATAAAGTCATTTTAATCAATTAATAAGGCAGTTGGATGCGTAGTGGGAACAATGGTTGACCTCCAGGTTCAGAGGAGACAAAGAGATAATGAGTAATCAATGAGATATTAAAATTATAATGGCATTTAATGATATTATTTCTTAATGATTATATTATAAAGTTATTATTTAACTTTATAAAATGTCATTAAGAGTGGGGCCATTATAGCATTAAATGACTTTATGATATGATGACTTAAACGGGGGGGTTAAAGAGTATTTAAGTTGTTTTCATAAAGTGACTTTATAAAATGACAATATAAAGTCATTTTAATTAATAAAGCTCTCCAGCTTGTTCAAGAAGCTACTTCATAAGGAGGAATTAAAAATAAAGGAGGATTTATCCCACATTGAGCGTGAAGATTGATTTGGAGTTTGAGGAGTCTTTATAAACAAGCTTGTCTTCCTTCAAGAGCATGATATATGTGAATTCTATATGGAAGCCATTTCTTCTTGTCTCTGAAAGTCAGTGACTGGTTAGTTTCTAAGGACAAAAATCCTAGAAAGCCGAAGGTTGGATGCAAACCCAGACATTCTAAGTAGAGTGGATTTATATCAAAGTCCATCATTGGGTTTAATGCATGAGTTTGGATTCATATGTAGCTGAGACAGCGACCATTTGAAGAGCAGAACAAAAATACAGATTTCTGAGCATAAAAAGCATATTTGTGCAAGGGTTTGAACATATTTTGAAAGTATATTCATTGCAGACCTGTAGCTTCATTTTGGGCAGCCACTGTTAATCAGAATCAAGCTTTAATTTGCTGCTACAGTCAAGCGATTCACCCAGCAGTAGCACGTGGTCTATTTCTTTGTAATGTCCCCTTCTCAGGCATGATGTTTCAGTTGACCGATGGCCTATTTCGGAGACCCATAGGCTACTCAATGGGTGAAATTAGGGTTTCCAGTTTTGGAGGTTGTTGTTGCTCGTGAATTAGAGTTTGGATCGCAGATTCTTTCTGGGTTTTCAGAGGGCTTCGCAATGGTATGTCCGGCTTTGCGTTCCGAGCACTTTTTGGAATTCTATTTCTGGCAGTGGTCCTGTTTATTTCGGCACAGTTGGTTCCCTTCTTCAGTTGGTTCAGTTGGCTTCGTCACTTTTGGCCTTGGGATGTTTTTGGAGAGCTAAGTTCTTTTCATTTAAATAATGTTATGTTTTAATGTTATATTTTAAAGTTGACCCCTTGGCCTAGCTTCATCACTTCGAGTTGTTTTAAAAGGTGGTCTTCAAGGGTGGACGCATCATGGAAGGTATTTAATATTTCCTAAGGTCTAAAATCTTGCTTATGAAAAGGGGTGCCAACTTTATGAAGAGAAGTGAATTTAAATAAAGGTTAATTAAAGCTTTTAAAAGTGGCGCCATCTCTTGGAGGAAAATAAAAATGTGAAATTAGGGCGCACTTTATAGAAGCCTCTTGAGATTCCTTGTTAAGCTTATAAATGGAGGCCTCTTCCCTTCATTTGGGCATCTTATGTCCATTGTAATGTTACTCTGTCGGAATGGTATTGGGGTTGCTTCGAGGAATGAATGCCTCCTAGCCTTGGCATTGCTTCTTGCTTGAAAGATAGCAACTAGTGGTGATTTAGTGTAGTTGTGAGAGTTTGTAGTGGGGATTGCATTGTAGCTTGAGTTGTGCTTGAAGTTCAGTTATTTGCATTTCATTTCATTTTCGGGAGTCGCGGTTAGCAGGGCAGATTTGTAGTTTCACTCATATATTTCAAAATAAAAACATATTCATTCTGGGTATTGCATATTTCCTCTTGTTTTGGCTGGGCACTCCTTTGTGCAAATTTGTAGATTCTAATATGAAGTGTTTTATTTTATAGAGAAGAATCGCCATTCTTGCTTGGCGTCACTGCTGGGAATTGCCTTGGGGTTCGTGTTAAATAACCTGTTGGGTTTATGTCTGATTTTTTGGTATTGGTTTGGTCGCCTCCTTCATAGGAAGCCATTGCTTTTGGTTTTGGGTCATTCAGACTAGTATTGAGAGAGTAATGAGCATTTTAGTGATTCCATGGTGTTGCTGATTAAGCATTTCAAGTGCAGGTCTGTCATAAATCAGAATATTAAGATTGATCCTTGAGAAGAATTTCTTGGACTTATCATTTTTGTTAAGCCCGGGAGAGTCTTCTATATTGTTGCAGCATTGTATAGTCTTAATCTTATGATCTTGGCAAGCATTCACTATCAAATTGTAAGCTGAACAGTAGTACTGGCAGCATTTCTTCTCATTTTCATTTCACGCTTGTTATTTACATTTAATTCCATTTCTAAGTTCTTAGCATCTCCGCCATATGGTAGCTCCATTCCCACCCTGGGTTTGAAAGCACATGCTTGGTGTCGAGTTTTCCTTTCAGCAGTTGTAATTGTAAAGATCCGATGACCATATGTTAGTCCATCTTGGGCACATTCTTGGTTAGAGTTGCTTTCAGCATGCACTAAGATCCTCTGACCATATGTTAGTCCATTTTGGGCACATTCTTGGTTAGAGTTACTTTTAGAATGCTTTAAGACCCTCTAACCATATGCTCACGCCTTGCCCAACCCAAGATCCTGGTGTACATTCTTGGTTAGAGTTGTATTCCGCATCGTTTTGGTTTAAGTGCTAACCCTAACGGATGTGTGTTGCATTACTTTTTGTAATTGAAAAATTGAAAAAATTGGTCTGGGATATTTCATTCTTGGCCCAACACCTAAGTCTATAGGCTGTTTTCATTACCATGGGGGATGCATTAGGCAATGCAGGCCTGATTGAAGGTTTATATGCTGAATTTATACTTCCAGCTGCTAAGCGTGTTGGAGAAGGACCAAATCGATCACCTTCTTGTGCTTCAATCTGTCCTACTCTCAGTGTCCAGCTTGTTGATGATCATTGGCATTCATCTCAACATGGTGACCATCATTTGCAGCATACAGCTATATACCAGGTTCCTGTAATTTGCTATCATTAGAGAATTTTATGCTATATCATTGTAAATACTTGGGTTGGACAATATTAATTAAGGTCTCCATTGCTGCTGTCAATAGAATTCTTGTTTATTTGCATGGTTAGTGTGATAGTGCAATCATTAGTTTGTTTCCAGATTTCTTTGTGCATTGCACTTGCATATAATATATGTATCCCAAACACAAAACTTCATTGCAAACTCAAAAACCATAGAAACCCCAAACAAACAAACACCTTCAGAAACTAAAAATCAGTAGCATTATCGGAATTTTTGAGTTGAGGAGAACAGAGGTTTTTCTGAGTTTGCCATTTACGTTTTGTAAGCAGTTTGAATTTTGGCAGATATCCTTTTGAAGAGCAAAAAGATGTCTTTGGTTCTCTCTTTTTTTGAATTGCATATCGATTACAAACATTTTGCTCATACAAGCATTGACCTGAGACCAATACAAGCTCCTTACAAGCAAACTGTCTTTGGTTCTCATCAACCAGAAATGGCAGAATTATTTGACAAAATTAAGCCACAATTTTTTATCTCAAATTGCAAATTGAAATGTACGGCATTCTAGGATATAATATTATCCTCTAAACTAGAACATGTTACCTGAAGTGTTTTTTCAATGATGGAGAGGAAAAAATAAGGTTTGCACTTGTCGCCAAGAGAATAGAATATGACCAGATGGATCACAAGTTTTTTTCAACTTGTTCATGTTACTTTCCTTGCTATACAAGCAGATTATGATGACATCTATCTCATGAAGTAGAAGACCTTTATGGTGTGTCAATAAAGCTGCTAAGGAAGGACTTAGAATATGAAGACCTTTATCATGTATCAGTAAAGTTGCAAAAAATAGGGCCTAGGAGTAATGGAAGACATAGTGGATCCTGCCCATATGTCAAATAATGTTTGCCTTTTCCTGTTCATCAAGAATCTTTGTAAATTTGTTTTTTCTTAGTGCATTTGCTCTTGCTTCCTTCTGTGATCAAGCATCTTGTTTTGGTTCATCAATCCCACTTATAAATACAAGGAGTTTGAAATCATTCTCATTGAATGTTGAAGGAATTAGAGTCATAGGGAGTCAAAGAGATGTATGCTCTTAGCTTGTGCTGCATGAAATCTTACCAATCAAAAATTTCAGTATGGCTTAATAATTCCATATCGGCTTGACCAATACAGTATTGTAATAACTATTGTTATTGCAATATATGAGTTCTTGTGTTTGCGAGTCTACATTTAGGATTTTCTCTTCAGTTATCATCACTTTGTCCCATCCCAAGCCATATCAAAACACAAACATAATTGGACATAGATATTTGCAAATGCAAACACACTATCATAATCATATTGAATAATAGAAATATAGAAGTATTAATAAAAACAAGGATGTAGAGAGGATCAATTATTGCTCAGATGATGTTTTTCTCATGAATAGATATGATGAAATTTCAGTCTTAGTATATACAAAGGATTACTGCACTACCGCACTAAATCCAATTAAAGAAGAGTGTGTGGGTAAAACTCAATCTAAAGACTAAGAAGTAGAATTACTTCCCTTTTGATTATTTGCATATAAATATTGAGTCATAGCTTCAATTAAATGCATCTAGCAAACAGACAAAGTGCTTGTTGTGACTCTTAAACAAACTATTTCAAACGAAGGGGGCTATCATTTTCCACCACCATGCTAGAATTCACATTTTAAGAGATTCCTATTATTAGAAAATCCATTTTAAGGAGGGAAAATAAAGGACCAATACAGCTTTTGCTCTTACCAATATGGTAGATAGTGATTGGTTCAGATTTAATGCTTTCAAGAATTTCCAATTTGTATGGCTCATTGATGGCCCTTATCCGTTGCTCTGCTTCCTCCCTGGAAACCTCTTCCCTTATTAGAGGTAGATTTTTCTTTATTATATAATCCTACAAGCAATGTCACGTCAATGGCAGTCCTTAGGGTCTGTTAGCTTCATTTTTTCCTTGCACTAAAATCAGCGATATTATGAGTCACTATAAATGTAAAAACAGGAAACTCTGCAATCTACAGACCATAATTTTTTAAATTATTAATAATCTACTAACACACAAACATAACATTTACCATTTCTTTCTTGATTTTCTTCAGATCCTTGTCTGCTATAGGCTGCATATCAAAATCATAATAAAAACCCCTTTCAATCCATGGACCTATTGTAACCTTAGCATCAGGAAAAGCTTTTTGCACTGCCATGGCCAGCACATGAGCACTCTGCAATCACGTATACTGTTAATATTAGATTTTGTAAAGTTAGGCAACCTCATTATAACCAATTCAAATTAACTAGTATCATACAAACTATTGTGTCATAGCTTCTACAAATGATATTGCAAACTCACTAAATAAAATTAAACACTTCCTTAGGCATAAGGTAATTACAAAATCCGGGGCAATCAACTTAATTATGACTCTAGGCAAAGCACAGATGATAATTCTCCAAAGAAAAGAGAGAAAGAATTATGTTACAAAACAACATCTGCACTTTAGCTATAACCTGTTTTGACACATCAACCCCTGCTTTTCCACAAAGCTGTCCCCTTTAGAAAAACATGAATTGGATGGACCCATACTTGTCTGATTTCAACCTTCAGAAATCCCATTTGAATTTCCAATTTCAAAAGCATAAAATTAGTAGAATGCAAATCTCAGTTGCCTATGTGATAAAATTAAGTTGGCTCTATGATAATATGAAAATTAAACCCAATTGTGAACGTAAATGGTATTTTGTTATTATGATATGTTAACGCATGTGCTGCTGACTTAGTCTGTTATTCTAATTGTTGACTATGGTAGTGTAAGTTATCGTATGGATATAAACAATTAAACCCCAACTGACAGCAGTTGGTCTTTCAAATAGTAATTCCACAGTCATGAAAAGGGCATTGATTTATACAAGGTCCTCCATGTCTACCACTTACAATGCAATTGAACACTACCTCTGAAATAAAGCATCAATTGTTACATTATTGAGCAACCTTTCTTTGCATGAATTTGCTAGTCTTATCTTGTAATACAAATAATTGCATTGGTAGTGCGGTTTCATTAGGTAACGTATGGTGCAGTTGCCTTTGTGAAGCCAGATCAAATTGAATAGAGTCAAAGTCAAGCAATAATTATTGACAGCACAACAAGACGATGGAAATGTAGAAGCAAATGGGCCAGCTGATATGAGATTCTTCGACATACAAGAACAGAAAGATGATCAGCTTACCCAAGACCTTAGGTAATTGTGGGAACTTCCCGTCTAAGAGGACATCTATAAAAATCAGTAAGAAACCAAGTACTCACAGAATCCATATGTATTAACTTGTCTGTAACTTAAGAAGTTGATCAATTGTTGGATAATCTGTCTGTACTCCTAGCAAGGCACTGTATATTCTTGCAAGACAGTGAAGAGACAACAATACAAAGAGAGTTGTCATCAGTGTTAAGAGTAACAACCTTGTTGCTCTGAAGGTGTCCTTCCTTCAGCGGTGCACCAGTACACTGGAAAATCCCCTAAGCAGAGAATCATACCCAGCAGCAACCTTGGTATCTGTGCTGGTGGGTTGAAGGCACAGTCAAGAGCTGCACTAGCATGGTGCAGCATTGTGGTAGAGTTCACCTCATTTTCTGTGCAGCAGAGAGGTTTCATGTGAAGGCATGGCAACATTTGGTAGGCATCCTTGTGATAGAGGTTAGAACTGCTGTTCCAAGTTAGAAAGGCACTGATTTTGTTATGTTTCCAGACTAGGCACTTTGCATGAGAAGTTTCTATTTTTGCAGTGAGTTAACTGCTGTTTCTGATTTAAAAGTTTCAGTTCACAGATATGCCTTGCAGGTAGGAGAATTTGCACCCATGCTACTTCAGATTTAGAAGTCCTAAGTTTAGACCTTTTTTTTGGTTTTTCTTGGAATGTAGTGTATTGGATGCATTCATCTATAAAAGAAAGGCAGGGATGTGAGTGATTAATGCTCATATCAAATCATTCCTGTTTTGAGCTAGTGAAATGTATTCCCTTTCAACTTAATGAGAAGACAGTTGCAGGTTTGAAAGTTCAATACTGTGTATTCACTATTCACTTCAGTGTGATACATTTGTAGATTCTTGTACTCAGAATCAGCAGTTTTAGTAGGAGTTATTATGTTTAAGTTTCCTACAGTTTAGGGTTTAATCTTCTAGGTACAGAATCTGCTAACCATTATCTGAAAACTTTAAGTCAGGAGGAAGAAGAATGAAGTAAGGACCAATGTCATATCCCAAAAGATTCAAACCACTAAACTTGAAAAAAGGCTGGAGAAGAAGACATTGTGAACAGGGGGTGGACAATGAAATCAAACGATCAATTAAACAGGTGGAACAACAAGAATGGAAAGGGCTGCGATAAGGAGTCAACTCCAATTCCATCAAAACAATGTCAAAGACAAAGTGAAATTCAAGGCCAAAGTGTAAGCCCAATACCCAGTCATGAACAAAGAAATCAATGAGTTCAACCGACTGAGGATGTTAGTTTATGTAAGATTTGCCAAAAAAGCAAATAAACCGAAAATTTTGACAACAAGAATAACCACAATAGCAAGAGCATAACGATGATTGCAGAATGCAATATGATAGTTATTCCAAAAAAGAGTATGCAGAAAGATTACGATAAACCATCTAATAGATGGATGGAGTACAATTATATAGGCCTGTTAGATTCATGAGTCAGGATGACATGTATCCAATAAGTCATTAGTTAACTCCTAATTAGGTCAGTTAACTTCGTCAGTTGAAACAAAGGTAGCCTTGATTGTATACAGGTGGCAATTAATTACCATCAACCGTGCATTGATACAGCAGTTGTGGCACTTAATGACCACAAATCTAGGGTTACACATCACTACTAGTTAATTTAGCAAATGCAACCTACCTAAGTTATTTTATCCTAGATGCATAATATGCAATTAAATAAATATCTAATGCAAATAAATTAATAAATGAACACAACCCCATAAGCATAGCTTTAGGTTCATAGAAACAGGTCTCAGCAAATGTGTAGCCATGTTAGGTATGCACATACAAGCATTACCCACTCAAAAGAAGAGAAAGGAGAAACCCCCCTTCATACATGAGGGAAAAACTCCACCTAAGAGAGAGAAAAGATGAATTAGCTATCTTATAGTCCCTTTAAGATATGACACATGAATGCCTCCACACAAATGAGAGAGAATGTAGATGGAAATAGTCACATAGGTCTCTCAAATTCCAATTCAATAGGCGGAATGAAGGGAGGTATCAAGATGAAAATCTTTGAAACTGCTCAAACTTCTTCATGTCAATGCTAAGAGGTGTCAAGATCTTATCAAGAGTCTTAGGCCTAATCAAAGATGACATTTTGAAACCATGTGGAACATGATGCAAAACCAGTGTTCAACTGAGTTTCGAAATGGGAGGACAGGGGGATAGGGAGATGGGTTTCAGGGATAGGGGGACCAAGGGCCTAAGTTTGGGGATAGTGGGGGGACAGTGACGGGGCGGTGCTGGGGTGTCGTGCTAATATACATATAGTACTTGAAAACAAGTTATGAAAAGATGTATAAGAATTACATTTCAAATGAAAATTTGGCAAATTAGTAAAATTGCAAATACTAAATACTAAGATTTAAGATTTCCATTTTAATTTTAAATACTTGAATAATAAATAAAATTTGACAAATGAAATTGTCAAATTGGAAATTTCTATTATATTGAACATATCATAGATGAAAAAATCTGCAAAAAAACGTTTAACTCCCAATTTATCGCAAGTTGTTTATGGCCATGATTTAATCTGCAAAAAACTCTTGGGTGTTTTTTTGAAAAAATCAGGGCAATTTATTGGAAAAAATCGCGAAAAATCAGAAGAAAAACTCAAATAATTCTAAGTATGAGATGAGCTGAAAATCGATTTATTCATTCATCAATGTGTATGAGATGAGCTGAAAAATTGAAAGTCTTTGTGTGCACATGCCAATGCCAGCTATTGAACAAAGTATTTATTTTATGGAAGATGTCAAGTAGAGGAGAACTTTAATTCTATAGAGGAGATTCAAGGAATGCAAATCCTCTATAATATGTATTGCACTCAAATTCATTTAGAGGTTGCACCTATTTTTTGGTATATGATATGTATTTAACTCAAAATTTGATTTATATATGATGGAAATCAGTAAAATGTTCTACAAATTCAGTGTATATGTGTGTTTTTCAGGAATATTTTAAGAGTTATATATTTTCAGATGTTCGATAAATTTGTTGAGTTTTTGCCGATTTTTTGCCGAGTCCCGAGTTTTCAAAAATTTTGGGCCAAAAGAGTAATTGCCAAGTAAGAGTTTTTCATCTTTGGAAAATATCATAAGATGGTTACAATGAGTAGCATGAAAATATCATAAAGATGATTACAATGAGTAGCATAATATCAAAATAAGTACAAAATGTCAAAATGTAGTGAAGGGGCCTCTAATCATCCCCAAACTCCTCATCACTAGAACTGTTGGACTCCTCACGGTCAAGATCTGCCAAACTAACACCAACCAGCCTTACATCTGAAGCCGTAGCATCCTCTGTAATGTCCCCTACTAGGTTTAGGCCTGTTTTCACCATAATTAATCTATTTCAATATACTAAAATTGATTGAGAGACTAATCATGAAGCCATTCATTGATAGTCTTCAATTTATTAGTGATTAACAAGTGCTTTTTATTTTCCTCATTAGATGATTAATTTCATTATTCATAGTTCTTAATATAGATATCAGCCCCTGCTACTACTTCAGTTTTAAGGGAGAAGGGTCTATGTATGTTACCAAAGCGCTTAGGGACCAAATACAATAGGTTCCCTCAAAGTTTACAAATCCAAGCCCTTACCTATCTTGGGTCTATACCCTCAAGGTTTATGGGTCACTGATCCCCACCCTATCTTGGGACTTAACCTATTGCTTGGATTTAGACTGCCCCTCTTTGGAACATCTCAATCCCCAACTTCTTAAATACTGACAGTAGTAACAAGCATTATATATAAACATATTCTTCTTACTTGTATTAACTTAAGGGTTCTTTCTGTTTTACATTCTAATATTGTTATTCGTTTGATCAAACACTCTCTCTCTCTCTCTCTCTCTCTCTCTCTCTCTCACTCTCATATATATATATATATATTAAGTATGACCGCCATACATATTGCAGTCTATATTAATATTACTACTAAATTCTGCATAAGAACATTATCAGGCTTCATATATTAAGCTTACATATTAAATACATCCCCATGCATACCACCAAGAACAAAGATGTTACTGCCTGTAGTTCAATGACAATTCTAATCTGATCTGATCGATGGTGATGTCACTGGAGGCTTTTGATTCCTTTCCTTTATATCTCTCAATGTGAGGGAGAGGTCACAACTCTTCATCATGAACGCCCTTTGGCAAGAGACACACCCTTTCACCATTAGCACCCTTTGAAAGAGTGCAACTCTTCATTGTTTCTGCCCTTTGAAAGGGGCACAACCTTTCACAATCAGATATGCACTTCTTATTTAAATCAGATCTGCACTTCTGATTCCCAAATTATCCCCCTCTCGAATGAGGCTCTCTTCTCTCTTTTATATCTCATGTTTGAGGGAGTCGCAACTTTTCATTCCATGTCTTTTGACCATTGATTAACTTAATCAAATATTAATTATATTCGTTTATGTTTTTTTATTTTAATTTTATTTTATTCTTTTGCATTTTAATTTTATTATTATTATTTACCATTAAATTCTATTTCAAAGTGGGGACATTACAGTCTGCCTCACTCAAGATTGCTTGTCCTCAAGCAATGTCAGTTTTAATTTTCTCAAACTGAGCCATCTACTAATATGACAATTCCCCAAATCAAACTTTGGGAATTTGTAATCTTTCATGTGGTGTAATTAGTTTCTTCTATACACCCTAAGATAGTTTAGGTATTGGAGGTTCTATACCAAGTGATGTTTGTTTCATTATCTTGGTTATGTTTACTTGTGCTAACATGATAAACATGTTGGAAATGCATCAGGTCAAACATGGAGCATACACATGAAAACACGAAGCATACACATGAATATATGTAGACACGAACCATACACACAAATACACATGTTAGATTTATTGATTCATCTTTACCCTGCATGATGGCAGGATCATAGCTCTGATACCATTTGTAATGTCCCCTACTAGGTTTAGGCATGTTTTCACCATAATTAATCTATTTCAATATACCAAAATTGATTGAGAGACTAATCATGAAGCCAGTCATTGATATTCTTCAATTTATTAGTTATTAACAAGTGCTTATTTATTTTCCTCATTAGATGATTAATTTCATTATTCATAGTTCTTAATATAGATATCAGGCCCTACTACTACAACAGTTTTAAGGGAGAAGGGTCTATGTATGTTACCAAAGCGCTTAGGGACCAATACAATAGGTTCCCTCAAAGTTTACAAATCCAAGCCCTTACCTATCTTAGGTCTATAGCCTCAAGGTTTATGGGTCGCTAATCCCCACCCTATCTTGGGACTTAACCTATTGCTTGGATTTAGACTGCCCCTCTTAAGAACATCTCAATCCCCAACTTCTTAAATACTGATAGGTAGTAACAAGCATTATATATAAACATATTTTTCTTACTTGCATTAACATAAGGGTTCTTTCTGATTTGCATTCTCATATATATATATATATATATATATATATATATATTAAGTATGACTGCCATACATATTGCAGTCTATATTAATATTACTATTAAATTCTGCATAAGAACATTATCAGGCTTCATATATTAAGCTTACATATTAGATACATCCCCATGCATACCACCAAGAACAAAGATGTTACTGCCTGTAATTCAATGACAGTTCTAATCTGATCTGATCGATGGTGATGTCACTGGAGGCTTTGATTTCTTTCCTTTATATCTCTCAATGTGAGGGAAAGGTCACAACTCTTCATCATGGATGCCCTTTGGCAAGAGACACACCCTTTCACCATTAGCACCCTTTGAAAGAGTGCAACTCTTCATTATTTCTGCCCTTTGAAAGGGGCACAACCTTTCACAATCAGATATGCACTTCTTATTCAAATCAGATCTGCAATTCTGATTCCCAATTTATCCCCCTCTCAAATGAGGTTCTCTTCTCCCTTCTATATGTCATGTTTGAGGGAGTCACAACTTTCCATTCCATTTCTTTTGACCATTCATTAACTTAATCAAATATTAATTATATATTTTTATTTTTTTTTTAAATTTAATTTTTTTCTTTTGCATTTTAATTTTATTATTATTATTTACCATTAAATTCTATTTCAAAGTGGGACATTACATCCTCATCAACCTGTGATGGCTCCTCTAGCTCTACATCCCATCGTGTTGTTGGACTCTCTTTGTACACAAGTATCTTGCAGTCAATGAGACGCAAAGCGCTATGTACAGCCACAAGCTTCTCTACTCTCTAAGAGGTAAGATTGTTCCTCTTAAGAGAGTGGATGAAGCTATAGGTAGACCAGTTCCTCTCAGTAGTTGAAAAACTAGAAACCTGAGACAAAAAATGAATGGCTAGAGTGGTAGTCAAAGATTTTTGTGCATGACAAGTCTACTACAAAAGTGGTTCCTCCTATGTCATAGTTCCTATATTTATCTTAGCCATGCCAAAATAACCCCTACAAGTGGCGAATTTGGTCCACCCAGTGCAAATCATGTTGGCATTATTAGGATCATGCATCTTATCAATGCACCTAAAGAAACTTACATTCACCTCATCATCCTAAATCAGTGTAACTCTACCAGGCCTAGCCTTGTACCACTTAGGATTCAATGCATAGGCAATCATATGCAAGGAAATGTTGATGTCTCACCTAGTAGCACATATGATGTTCCTCCCCTCACCACCATCGATATCATCTCCTTGTAATAAGGAGATTGAGCTAAATGAAATGGGATGCCATTGGCAAAGAAGAACTTGTCAATGGCATCATCCGTGTCATCCTCCAGCTGCACATTGAACAATTCAGCTATGGGGTTACTTTGGAACTTGCATTTTCCCTTAGCCTCTTGTAATTGGGCCATAGCACTATAAGTGGATGAAGGTCTTGACATCACTCCTGCTCTCGTCTACAATGTATGACTAGAAGCATGTGGTTGGCTTTGTTGAACATGCGCCCTATGAGACAAATTAATAGGCATTGCAACCGCACTACCATCAAGAACACTCCAAAGCTTGTATCAAATCTCAATTCTATATTTGAAGTTTGAAGCTTGTTCCAAAAAAGGACACGGATCCACACCTTTCCCTCAAATAAAAAGGAAGTGTGCATTAACTCTAGTAATGTTGTCATACCGTTGTACACCACAAAAGTTGCATTTCCACTTCCTTATGCCACCACCTTGATGTGGCCCTATGTCTTCCCTTGTCTTTCCTTTTTTGAGTTAGTAGGTTAGGATTTCACCAACCCCCCACATTTTTGCACCAAATCGAACATTCTCCCTAGCACCCCATGCGCGTGCGCGAGAGTGGCCCATATTAACTTCTGGTATATTTTAAAAATGTGATTTCTTAACCTTTGAAACTGAACTCAAGTCATTTAAAATGACTTAAATGTTTGCAATATTTACCTTCTACTTTCACTTAGCGAACAAGAGAAAAACAAGGCATATAGGTAGAATTTCATAACCCTTGGTTCACCTACCCCCACATTCCCGCACCACATTTTGTCCTTACCGCCTTTGTTTTGCAAAGAATTGGGGTAATGCGTAACATTACAAAAGATTTTTCACAAATACAATTTTTCCTTTCACTAATGCTGCTTCGTGTCTTTGAATAACTTAGGTGGCCCCACCATTAATCTTTAAGTACCTTTTAGAATAACATCAATGACCAAAGTAATAATAATTAAATCATTTTAATTTTAAAATGATTTAAACTATTTCAATCCTTGGCACTCGTTTCCTTCATCCTCAAACCAGATATCACACTATTACTTTAATCATAAAATGATTCAAGTAATAAAATCATTTAAAATCAAATTTAAATTTGATCATAATCTCATGTTGTATGTTGGGTCCCCTTATGGTCCCAGCTAAAAAAAAATTGTTCACAAACAATTAGATTCTAGAACCTTCTAAAATTATAACTGCACACTTTTGAAACCAAAAGACGAAACGGGTTGTTCTATATTTTTTTTATGAAACATTTTCTTGTGACCACATATGGCCCCGTTGCATCTAGAATCGCATTAGAAAACTCATCAAACCTTATCATGAGGCTGTGAAATTGAGTAGAGGCCTTGCCATTTGACGTGAAAGTATGTTTTTCAAACCGGTTTGCATAACGCCCACTGGGTTGCAAGATTTTAATCACTTAAAATAGTCTCCAGGGCAGATTTGACAGGGTGCAGACATCAACTCCCTCCAAACTTTGACAGATATGGGCTTTGAAAACTTATCAAATCAAGTCCTAAGATTATGAAACTAAGTAGGTGCATTCATGTATGTCAAGAGTATATGAAGTCTCATGAAATTCAATAGGCTGCAATATATTAATAGCCAAAATAAGCATTTGGGCAAAGTCAACCAACTGCAAACAATAAAATCTTCCATGAACCCATCAACCAAGAGCATTAAAAGCACATCAAATCCGATCCTGAGAATGCTTAACTAGGCAATTATACTTATATCACATGAGTATGACTACCAAGGGATTTTACATGATAGTCAATTGGTTCCAAAATATTACTCTCCAAAGTAGGCCACTTCATAAGATTTAGTAGAGATGTTTCTAAGAGTTGCAATGACCATTTTGCAAATTATAGGCACTTCAAATCCCCATCCATTTCTACTAACATCTATGAGCATACCTCCAATTATCTTGGTCTATTAGAACACATCTTCAAGGGATACTATCCATGGAACTAGATGCTTGAGTCCTCCCTCCATCTCCCTTTCACATATCCACTATCTTCCAAATCCACTTATATACATACCCTTACCCTCATCCCTATCCATCCAAACTATTCCAAAAAGAAAGAAAAGAAAAAAAAAAGAAAAAAAAAAGAAGAAAAAGAAAAAGAAAAATCCATCCAATGGTGAAAACCACTTCTTGTGGCGTCTTGGGTAAGTACCATGATGATAGATTTGCTTTACAAAGTTGTTAGATGAATGAAAGATTTGATAGTATAGATTGGTGAAATTATTGCTCATACTTTTTTTGAACAAATGATTTTTGTTCATTGTGTAAAGTTAGTCTAAGCTCATATTGCGGGTGCTTTAACTTCTACTTTGGATACATATTGTTTGTCTAATGGTGTTATTCACAGTATGAAAATCTTTAGCACGGCCCTTGAAGATTGCATTTACTTTGTGTAGTTGTCCTTAGTGTGGCGAAGCAAAGTGTTGTTGTTAGTTTTTATCCTTTTTTTTCTTTTTTGAAATCCAAAATTGAAAATTCCCCAAGAAAAAGAGAGAATTTATCGTCAAATCTGTCTAAGTCCTAATTTGTGAATCATATCAGTTGAGCATAAGTCCCCCTTGTATTTCAATAAACATCACTGTTGTCATTTTATGACACCCTTGGTCCATCAGTGAGAACCGATCAGAGATATGTTCCATGGACCAACGCTGCCCCAATTGATCAAGGAGAAAAGCAATATGAAGTGTGAAGTGTTGCCTTGTCCGAAGGAAGTTCCTCCCTTGGCCTTTTCTTCCTTCCCCGGAACTCCGGACCCCCAAGCTTCCGAAGTTCCTCTCCTTCTTTCTCTTTTTTTCTTCTTCTCTCCGGAACTCCAGAACCCCGAAGTTCCCCGGAACCCTGAGGTTCCGAAGTTCCCTTCCCTTGCCTTCCCCGGAACTCCGGAACCCCAAGGTTCCAAAGTTCCTTGCTGCCCTCCTTTCTCCTTTCTCCTATCTCGGAACTCCAAAACCCCAAGGTTTCAAAGTTCTTCCCTGGCCTTCCACACTTCGGGAGCCCGAGATTCCAAAGTCCCCAGACTTCCTTCCGACTAGCGACACTTCTGGATGGCGTGATCAACACTCAAGGCTTCAAATGCTCCGACAGTTTTGGTGACTTGTGCACTTTCTTCTGTGGAGCCACAATGGTGCATTTAATGTTTTTGGCAGAATTTCCATCAAGGGAGGTATGGGGCCATGCTTGGTGACTTATGTCATGACTGACTTTGGAAGGTTAATCAATCCACCTTCTCAGGATTGCCCTTTGTGGGTATGGCTAGGTTGCTTGCATGTACAGGTCAAGTGCCTGCACTTCCAGACTGACATGCAGGGGTCATGATCACTCTTGTAACCTTTTTCTATATAAGGCTTTTAAGCCTCATTGTAAGGGGTTCTCTCCCTGCTGCCTTGATCTTTCTTATGCTCTTTCTCTTCTCTTAAAGACTTGTAATTATTTTTTGCATTTCTGCAACTGTAAGTTTGGCCTTTGGCCTTTGAATGAATTGCAGCAACCATTCTCGCCTCACTTCAACTTATGCATGATGTGTATGTGTTCTTACCTCCATTATAAGTGTATGTTTGTGGTTTTCTTTCACATGTATGCTGTGTTAACCTGTTTCTAGGTGAGACTTATGGGAAGCCTTCTCCCCTCTTGACATTCGGCAAATCCTAACCCCCATACTTGCATTTGGGTCACTCATGCAACTGAGGTTTGTGCATCTCCTGGGTATTTCAGTTGATTCCTTGTGCCATTTCGGGTGGGGAGAGAAACAATCTCTTATCTTGGTGCATCACCTCCTTTCATTTTAAGCATTTCCCTCCTCCCTTTCCTCTACAATTTATTAGGATAGGCCAAGGAGTTAGTTTTCAAGTGTTGAGTTGGTTCAACACCTGCACCCCGATTGAGAAGGAAGTTGGCCTTCTCCGAAGATTCAACCCCCTTGCGCAAGGTCCCACACTTCGGGGTTGTTTCTATGTTTCACAAGGTTGTTGAGTTGATAGCTCAGCAAGGGTGCGAGCTTTTGTGATAACAATCACCAAGGAAGCTATATCCAACGTAAAGCTATGTGTTTGCACATATAAACCTTGGAGTTGCCATATGATCTTCACGCAATCTTAGCATACCTAGTGATTTTGTTCAAGACAGGGTAGAGTGTCCTTGGACATTTTATTATGTGATCGGCGGGTGATAAAACACACACCAACACCTACCTTTCCACTCGGGGTACAGGCACAGCCGGAAAATGAGTCTCACAAACAGACTTACAAGAACAGTTTAGGAGAGATTGGGTGAGTGGAGGAGCAAAGTTCCAAGCAGCTATATCTTTACGAGACTACATTGATGTGAGAATGAAACATAGACCCCGTACAAGAGATAGAAATCAGAATTTTGACTTAGGAAAGAAAGTAGGGAAGCTAACTCTACCATATTTTGATGCTTTTGGGAAGACCACAACATGAGCTTGGGTTCAAAAGGTGGACACATATCTTCAGCTCAACCCTATGCCAAAAGAAGAAGCCATCAAATACGCAGCTATACACCTTGACGACATTGCACATGAGTAGTGGCACCATGGCATGGTTACCATGGGACATGATCAGATACTTCATATGTGGAGTTCACCGAGAGACTTATTGAAAGATTTGATAAGAAAGATCCGGAGCTGCATTTTAAGGAGCTAGCATTGCTTAAACAATGGGGATCTATTGAGACATAAGTTGTCGAATTCCAGAGACTGGCAATTCTTGTTACAAACATATCTAAGAGGAGGCTAATGGTTTTGTTCATGGACGGGTTATCGGACCCATTGAGGGGGTGGATCAAGGCCCACAACCCTACCACATAACAGGAAGCTATTAAAAAGGCTAGAGACATGGAAGCTTCCACATCCAGAAGTAAATTCCAGTCGAAGGGATTTCCACCGAAGAAGGACAAGGACAAGAAAGACTTTCAAAGGGACACCCATCAATCAAGAAATGATTCCAGAAGGTTAGATTGTGAGGAGCTCAATGATCTTAGAAGAAAGAAAGAAATTATGCTTCCATTGCAGGGAACCATAGGACCCTTTGCATAAGTGTGTTGTTAAAGCAAAGGCAAAACAGATTGAGTATTTTTCTGCTGAAGAATCAGCGTCAAAAAAATCAGATCAACAATCTGATTCTGAGAGTAGCAAAGAAGAAAACACATCAAAAGGAGAATCTAAGGACCATAGGACTATTGCACAGCTTACTAGTGCCCAAAAGGCGATCACTTTCAAAGTGAGGGGTGTGATACAGGGGCAGCAAGTGATCTCCTTGATAGATACAAGAGCTACACACAATTGCATTGATGAGAATTTTGTAGCTAAGAGAGGGTTGCAAGCAGAAGAATATGATGGGTTTAGAGTAATGGTAGCCAGTGGACATAAGCTTCTTTGTACTCATAAGATTTCCAATCTGCATTGTAATGTCCCCTACTAGGAGGCTGCCAATTCCTGTAACTTAATAATAGATTTGATCTGATCTGATAGATGATCATGTTCGTGGATGCTTTGACTCCTTTCCTTTATATCTCTCAATGTGAGGGAGAGGTCACATCTCTTCATTATGGATGCCCTTTGGCAAGAGACACACCCTCTCACCATTAGTACCCTTTGAAAGTGTGCAACGCTTCATTACTTCTGCCCTTTGAAAGGGAGGCAACCTTTCACAATCAGATCTGCACTTCTTAATTAAATCAGATTTGCACTTCTAATTCCCAAATTATCCCCTTCTCAAAATGACGTTCTCTTCTCCCTTTTATATCCCATGTTTGAGGGAGTCACAACTTTTCCTTCCATGTCTTTTGACCATTCTTAAATTTTAATTATATTTAATTATATTATTTTATATTTTTATTTTATTTTTATTTTTATTCTTTTCTATTTTAATATTATAATTTATTATTATTAAATTCTATTCCAAAGGGGGGACATTACAGTCCGCCCCACTCAAGATTGCTTGTCCTTAAGCAATGATCATGGAATGTTCAAAATGATTCCCAATATGAAATGGCTTTCCAAACACTCATAGAATAAACATGCTGCTACTTTTTTTGTAAAAACGCTAGTTCTTGCCCTAAATCACCATTTTATGTAAAACTACAAATGGAACAAGATGTGTACCTGATTGAGATCCTACAATAGGTTAGGTAACCATTGGAACTAATAATATAAATCTCTAAAGAAAGATAATTAAGCATAAATTAACTTACCCAAGGTCTGGTCCAACTCCCTATAGGAGCTCAATCATAAGAAAGTGGGAGTAAGAAGAATGATGAGGTGTCCAAGAGACCCTCTACCCTAGGCCCAAGAGCGGAGTGAAAGCCAGAGCCCTCTTGGCCTCATGGGACCATTGATCAAACCACCATGAGGTGGGTTACCTAGTGAGGTATCCTATCGTTGTTCCCCTTCATCATTTCCATCCTTATCCCCTTGTTAATAATCAATTATGATAGAGTTCAGAAAGATACAACAAGGTGTCCTGAATGTCCTTCTCCTCTAAGTCCAAGAGTGGACTCCGTCTTACACCCCCTTGGCCTCATGGGACCATCGGTCAACTACCATGAGGTGGGCTACCTAGAGGATGACCTCATCACCATTCTCCCTCTTTGTACTTCCTTATATTACTACCATGGCAGTTCGCTCAACATATGCATCAGGAGGTGTTCTTCATACAAAAGATAATATGAATTACATATACATTTCATAATTATGTAATTTTAAGACAAGTTTCTCTAATCCTTGTCTCGCATCACTTCTTAAATGGTTTGCACAATATCATAGATATCACTTAATGTTAAGAATTTATGATTAGAAGCATGCCACACATCTATGACCTCAAATACAATGTTCCTAAATAAATATGTCTATAGTAATCATAGACACTCATGGAGCAAACAATCACATCAAATATGAATCAATCATTGAGCATACACTTGAAAACACGAAAGCATACACATGGATATCTCCATACACGGAGCATACATGTGAATAGACATATTGTTAGATTCTTTTTCCTTAACTAGGATGATTCATTGATTCATCTTTAAATTCTTTACCCTACAGGATGGCAGGATCATTGCTCTGATACCACTGTAATGTCCCCTACTAGGAGGTTGCCAATTCCTGTAACTTAATAATAGTTCTGATCGATGATCATGTTCGTGGATGCTTTTGACTCCTTTCCTTTATATTTCTCAATGTGAGGGAGAGGTCACACCTCTTCATTATGGATGCCCTTTGGCAAGAGACACACCCTCTCACCATTAGCACCCTTTGAAAGTGTGCAACTCTTCATTACTTCTGCCCTTTGAAAGGGACGCAACCTTTCACAATCAGATCTGCACTTCTTATTTAAATCAGATTTGCACTTCTGATTCCCAAATTATCCCCTTCTCAAAATGACGTTCTCTTCTCCCTTTTATATCCCATGTTAGAGGGAGTCACAACTTTTCCTTCCATGTCTTTTGACCATTCATTAAATTAATTAAATTTTAATTATATTTAATTATATTATTTTATATTTTTATTTTATTTTTATTTTTATTCTTTTCTATTTTAATATTATTATTATTATTATTATTATTTATTATTAAATTCTATTCCAAAGTGGGGACATTACATGCATATACAGTTGGGTGACTAAGAGTTGGTAGATGATTTCTTTGTGGTTGACATGGGAGATTATGATGTTGTTCTTGGCATGACATGGCTGACGTCATCAATAGAATTCACTTTCGATTTGGAAAGGTTGGAGTTGAGGTTCAAACACAAAGGTAGGAACGTGCTGCTTAAAGGACTTTCGGATGGGGGACTTAGAGTCATATCACTCAAGAGGATGGAATGGTTGATTAGGCATGATCAAGTAGAGTGGGTCACAGAGTTATGCCTTCAATTTCCAAGTAGCAGGTTAAGAGTTACCATCCAGATATACAGAAGGCGATATCCAATCACACCAAGGTATTTGACAGAATACCTCATGGAGTTCCCCAAGGTATTAGATTATGCGAAGGAGCCTCTCAAAGTTTTCGTGGGAAAGTATATCAATGGACTTTATTACAGGGTTGCCCAAGATTCAGAATAAGGACTGCGTTTATGTGATGGTTGATAGGTTGACAAAATTCACACACTTCTTTGCTATTGCAGCCACTTATACAGCAGCTCGCTCAGGTAGCTGATTCGCTCTTCAGGGAGGTGTTCAGACTTCATGGGATGCCTAGAAACATTGTGAGTGACAGGGATAGCAAGTTCTTGAGTTTGTTCTGGCAGGAACTTTTCAGACTGAGTAGTACTGAGCTCACCCCTAATACTGATTCTCACCCACAGACTAATGGCCAAACAGAAATAGTGAACAAGTGGGTAGAGGGTTATCTTAGGAATTATGTGTTAGGGCAGCAAAAGGCATGGCTTAAATGGTTGTGTTGACGTGTTTTTTATGACCGCGTCTAACACAGAATAAAGTCACCAACGGTCACCTTATTCTCTCTTGATCAAGATTAATCCGTATGCTAGGATTGCTTAAAGTTCAAACCATAGAAACAAAAGTCGGCATTGAGTCGCGATTAATCGTGAATAATCGTGAATCGTCAGAAATGCCGATTTTTTCCCCAAAGTCGGGCCAAAAAATCGTTGACTATTAGTCAACGACTTTGGCCGATTAATTGCGGGTAGAACTCTGCAAAATCGTGTTTAAATCATGTTTAAAAATTGCGAAATATCTGCTCGGCTAAAAAAATGACATAAACCCTAAAAATCACCTATGAAAATAGACCGATTCTGGGTATAGTTTGCATGGAATCAGTTAGGGTTCGAAATTTTTGTCCTTAAAAATTTGCCAGACGTTTTGACCTCTGCAAAACCTTAATGACTTTCTGTATCGCTGAAAATTGAATCCTTAAATATTTTTGTTTGCATTTTGAATAAGAGCCTCACCTTGTCTCGCTGTTTCACCTGGGAATTATAAATAAAAATCGGAAATAACATTTCTGCAATTGATAAAGCTTGAGAAATACGAGAATAAGCTTTCCGTTGTTTCCTTATTTTTGGTAGCTTTATATTATTGAGAACTTTAAATTAAAATCTGAACTCTAAATTAAAAACTATGACATCTTATTTGGGGGATTATAAACTTTATATAGGTATTTATAAAAAAAATTATAAGCGACAATCCTTACATTCATTTATATTATTGTTTACTATGTTTAATATATAATTAAAAATAATTTAATAATTAACATTATAAAATAATTTGTAAATTAAAATTATTATACATTATATTAGTGTCATTTATTAAAATATATAGAATAATTATATAATTTAATAAAATTGTAAATTAGAAATATAAATAATTTAAAAATTATAAATTATAAATTCGTATCTTTATAGATCATTAATAAATGTAAATATAATAATATTTATTTTTAATTTATAATATATATTATTTAATTTTTAATATATAATTAATATATATAAAATAATTTATAAATTAAAATTATTATATATTATAATAGTGTGTAATTTATTAAACTATTTAGAATAATTATATAATTTAATAAAATTGTAAATTAGAAATATAAATAATTTAAAAATTATAAATTAAAACTTCGCATCTTTATAGACCATTAATAAATGTAAATATAATAATATTTATTTTTAATTTATAATGTATATTATTTAATTTTTAATATATATAAAATAATTTGTAAATTAAAATTATTATATATTATATTAGTGTGTCATTTATTAAACTATATAGAATAATTAAATAATTTAATAAAATTGTAAATTAGAAATATAAATAATTTAACAATTATAAATTATAAATTCGTATCTTTATAGACCATTAATAAATGTAAATATAATAATATTTATTTTAAATTTATAATGTATATTATATCATTTTTAATATATAATTAATATATATTTAATTTATACCATATTTATTTTTATACCATATCCGATTTTTTGCCGATTTTTTCCCGATTAACTCCCGATTTTTTCAAAAAATCTTATACTTCTGTTTTGCCCATTAATTCCCCAAACAATTAATGTTTCACTGGTTCAAACGGCTAATTCCAAGGTTCCTTCAGTGCATGGACATGACTCAGTTGTTTGATGGGTTTGTTGATAACCCGAGGGGGCCTTATGTATGTTGAAGAAACTTATGCAAGCTCAAGGATTTTTATACGGATGATTTGCAATTAAAGCTTTAGTTTTGGATCTTTTGGATTTTGAATTATGCGGAAAGTAAATAGGAATAGGGCAGAGAAAAACTAGACTAAAAGTAATCTAATCCTATGAACAAGGAGACGGGATAACTTGCACAAAATCCAACCACGCTTCGCTTTGCTAGCAACGCACAACTACACGAAGGCGGTGCAATCTTCAGAGGGTGTGTTAAAGATTTTCAAATCATCAAGAGAAACCATCAAATCGAACAATCTCTTCTGATAATCGAAGTTAAACATACACATAACGGAGGCTAACTTTGCACGGTATGCAACAATCAGTTGCACACCAAAAGTATGAGCACGAATTTTGCAACAAGCGATCCTATCAAATCCAGTTCGTCTAACAGCATGAAAACAAATCTAATCTATGAAGAGAATGAGACCATGCGAGCTCCGAAACAACACAAGAACACACCAACAATTGAACAATGTATTAAGTGTTTGCTTCAAAAAACTCTTAGCAACAATCTCTGACGATAGTCTCTCCTCTTTTTACAAATGAGGGGGTCACCCCCTTATATAGGCCTCAGGCCATGATTACATGCAAACCCTAATTAGGGTTTTCCCTAAAAGATTCTCCACTCAAGATGCAACAAGGTGGGAATCTCCAATTAATAACCCATCATGCCCATATACAATTAATTCGAAAGCCCAAAAATGGCGCCCATAAAGCATTAATTAACCATTACATTCAAAAAGTGCCCACAATGCAATGAATGTACCCTCATGCAAAAATCACCCATGATGCCATAAATGCACCATCATCTCCTGAATGTGACAACTGCATGCAAAAGGAATCTGCCATAATGCCATGAATGTGACGGCTGCATGCAAAGAGATGCTTCATTAATTCAGTGTGCGTTGACTCGGCTGCCACTTGGCGAGGAAACCTTGGAGAGAGAAAACTTCGGGAGGGAAGAATTTGATCCATGAAGAATTTTCTTGAAGTTTCTCAAACTTTCCTTGCTCTGGAGGAGATTTTTAATGATTTTCCACCATCTCCTATTAGGGTCCGGGTCTAGGAGAGAGAGAATTCTCTCATAATTCCAAATCTGGAAGAATTTTCGGATTCTGATAAGATTTGGAGTCCAAAAATGGAAATTTCAATTTTTTTCTTGAGGGGATTTCTGCTTTTCCATTCCTCCTTGACCCTTGGATTTTCATGCCTTCGATAATTTCCTCAGTTTTTCGGCTTGGGTGTGGAATTCACTTTGCATGGTGGAATTCATCATTTCATCCTTGCCTTAGCCATTTCAATACCTTTCCAGGGCGTTGATTCTTTCCTGAAGGAAGGAATTTCCGACACTTAGTCAATTTTTTACCTTTCCTAGAATTTCTTCTTCTTGGGTGCAATTCTTCCCCGATGAAGGAATTCATCTCTTTGTGCACTGTCCATGAGAAGATCATTTTAGCGCACTCTTGTGTTCCTAGGCAGCATTTTACACTTGGTGGAGAATTCTTTCAATTCCATGGATTCCTTGCATCCCTCTATCTGGCACTCCTTCTATCACTTGGGCGCTAAAATGCCTTGGTCAAGGACTCTTGCAATTTGCCTGTTTCTCCATGCACTCCTCATTCTAGCGCCCTCCACAAGGCTGGGGCGGAAATTCCTCCTGAGGAAGGAATTCATTGTTTTGTGAATTGTCCATGTCTTCTTTTCAACATCCCTATTTTTTAGGGATCCTTCTAAAATTTAGGAGCCAGGTTCATTGGATGGAGATTTCTGCCACAATTCCGAATCTATAACAATTTCCTCATTCCGGCGAGATTCGGTGTCTAAAAATAGTAAATTCAAAAATTTGCCCAAGGGGAATTTTACTTTCTATTCCTCCTTGACCCCTTGGATTCCATGCCTTAGGCAAAATTTCAACTTTTAGCTTGGGCAGAATTTTCTCTGTGGAGGATTCATGAAATTTATCCATCTATCCTTGCCTGACCCATTTTGGCGCCTGACTGCAAACGTGGGCGCAATTTTGCTCTGGCCAAGGATTCATGGATTTTTCCCTCTGTCCTTGCCTTCTTCATTTTGGCGCCTGACTGCAAACTTGGGCGCAATTTTGCTAGTGCCAGGAATTCATGGATTTTCCTTCTCTCCTTGGGAATCCCATTTTGGCGCCTGACTCCACATTTGGGCAGATTTTTGCTAGTGCCAGGAATTCATGGATTTTCCTTCTCTCCTTGGGAATCCCATTTTGGCACCTGACTCCACACTTGGGCGGAATTTTGCTAGTGCCAGGAATTCATGGATTTTCCTTCTCTCCTTGGGAATCCCATTTTGGCGCCTGACTCCACATTTGGGCAGATTTTTGCTAGTGCCAGGAATTCATGGATTTTACCATCATTTAATCTCCCAAACTTAAGAATATTTTGACCTCCTGAGATTTTGAAGTGTTTTCCCGAGCTTTCCATTCTAGGAATGGATTTCCAGCACTTGACCCATTTCTGGCTTTCTTTGTCTACTGTCTGACTTTCCGGAATTAGAAATGTCTGCGAACGTCTGATCCTCGTCGCCTTGTCTAACTGACCTTGCCAGCAATGACTTTCCAAAAATAAAAACCCTCAAGGTGTCAGCGTTAGATCCTTAGACAGGGTGCAGCAATGACTTACTATAAATAGAAACTTACTAAAAATAGAAATTACTAAAAATAGTAAGTTTGCTTTTTGGCAAAATGACGACATTCCGAGACTCGAAAAAATCCCTAAAAAATAGGGACTTCCTAAAAATAGAAAGTTGCTCCGTTTGGGCTCAAATTTTATTGGAAGGTCCCTTGTAGGGTCCTGATTCCAATTGTATGTTCAGTTTTCCCAAAACCCTAACAGGAACCCCTAAAATCTAGGACAAAAGGCAAAACCCTAAAAAAGGACAAAACAGGCCCTAGACTTCATAGAATTCGCTTGACAAAGAAGCAGATTAACTCTAATTGACCCCCGAACATCTGCAAAGCAGAGAGATTGAAGAGATGCCACCAACACACAAAAAAACCAAGACCAAACGACCAGAAGGGCCTAAAAGCTAGGGGGGTCCCTATCTGGGATGGGGTGATGTGTGATTAGGTCACAACAAGTTGCACTTGGGTGAGTATTGCTACAATAAAACCTATCATATGTCCATTAAGATGACTTCATTCATGGCTCTGTATGGATACAAGGCTCCTAACTTCATGGATTTACTCTTCGGGGACAGCAGAGTACCCAAGGCAAAGGATTTGTTGCAAGAGAGTTAGGACATCCTAAGAACATTGAAAGAGAATATCCAACAAGCATAGAATCAGCAAAAATTGTATGCTGACCAGCACAGAGTTGAGCGCAGTTTTGAGGTGGGGGATATGGTATATCTAAGACTTCAGCCTTACAAGCAGTCCACACTTAAGACAAAGGGTGCAGAAAAACTTAAACCGCGGTTTTATGGTCCATTAAGGGTTTTACGACACATTGGTGAGGTGGCATATGAGTTGGAACTTCTAGTAGATAGCAAAGTACATAACGTATTTCATGTTTCAAGGCTTAAGAAAGCTCTGGGACACAATGTGATACCATCTGTAGATTTACCTCCCCTAGATGAAGAGGGGAAATTGATCTTGGTTCCAAAGGCTATTATAGACACCAAGGAGAGGACATTACAGAGACGGGTTATCAAGAAATATTTGAATAAATGGAGGAACCTACCAATGGAGGATGCCACCTGGGAAATGAACAAATCTTGTAGCATCCAGAGTTGAAATTGCTTGAGGACAAGCAATATTGGGAAGGTTGGACCATAATGTCCCCTTTCTAGCACACGTTGTATGATGTTGTCGTTAGCCTATTTTTCGATGGTCCCGTAGGCTAACCAAAACATTTAAGGAATCTTGAGGATTTTTGGCCTAGACAGTTTCAGTTGCAGGTGATTTTGAGGTGTTTTGATGTGTTTTGGGGATACTATTTATAGTAAGTCAGTTGGGCCAAGTCTGGGTCATCAGTGGCAGTACCATGTCGATGGTAAATGTTTAATATTGACTGTTGATTTTAATATCATTGATATGATTTATAAATGCATTGATAAAAGTTGAGTTCTTAAGTTCAATATAAATATTTAACTTTATTAATGCGGGGACTATAGTCAAAAGCAAAATATTTAAATATTAAAGGTCCCCTTATTTAATAACACATTGGAGATATAAAATGTAAATGGGAGTGATGTTTATTTATCCCACATTGGTAAAACGAGTGAATGAGCTCTTATGAGAGCATTATAACAGATTTACAAGAGCTCACTTTCAGGCATGCTGGATTGAATACAAAATTTATGAAATATTAGAGAGTTCATCTTCAAGGGTTTGTGAGGACGAAATCCCTCATGAATGACGTTCTCTTCGCTGTTGAAAGACACAGTCAGGAGGATTGCTGAGCATTTAGTTTCAAGGTAAATCATATTGCTTGAGATATCTATTACTTTCATTTGTCAATACTCAGTTGCCAGGAAGGGTACGATAGGAGAAGGTGGTGTTGTGTTTGCGACTATCCTGCTGTGATCGAACTGTTGCTGCTGGAGATTCTTTGCATCAGTTTGGGAGAGCCAATACATGCCGCACAAGAATGAGATAGCCCAGGAACCGGGCTCCATCAGTTTAAGAGGAATTTGCAGCGGCCGTACAGGTCTGAAACTCATACATACAGTGCCCTTTCAGCCTGCAACACATCAGCATTATACCACACCAGTCTGAAAACACCTGAGACAGGGCCATAAAGGTTAAGAAAGAGCAGAAAGGGGACCATACAGGACTGTGGCTATTCCATGTGTGCTGTACATGCTTAGTGGGAGCCATACCAGGTCTGAAACTGATACTTGGGCAGTGATTGTGGTAGGCAACTTCATTGTAATCATTGTCTTTGGGCATCATCACTGCTGGTGAAAGTCTGAAGCATACTTAGGGCGTCATTACTATGTTTGAAAACATTTCCCAGGTCTGCAATAGTGTTTCATCTGATTGTAATGCTTGACAATTCTTATGAAGTCCGAATGAACTAAGTGTTATCAGCATTTAATCTTCATTGTTATATTGTGAATATTTGTTATGTATGGTTTTCTATATTGAATGAAATCTGAAAGTCACTTAACAAATATCAATAAACCAAACATATACCATTGCAAACTGAGAAAAAAATCAGAAAACTCAGTATCCCGTTTGCAAGCAAACTGTTTGACGAAATTACAGTGTGTGGAAAGGGGTTTAAAAAGGGGCAGTTAGCAAGGGGGCATCTTACACACATAGATATTGTGAGGCAAGCACTTAAAACTATCATATCAGTCAAAGTGATGGATCTATTGCAAGGCATCCTAACCTGAATCCTATAGACAACAACATGCAAGTACTCAAGCATGGGTTGAAGCTGGATCATAGTATAACTCACTTAGCATCTAGGAGTGGAAGCAATAATGAGGAGCCAAGAGTTGAGCCCTTCTTGTTGAGAGATCGTGTGACTGATCCCATTCCTCTAACTATGAATTTAGCCCAAAGACCAATATCATTACGCATGGAAATTTTCAAGAACCTAATAAACAGTACTGTTGATGATAGTCCCAACCTGAATGTGCTACCAAAAGATACTAGGAGAAGTCTGGACAAGCCCACTATTTGGCCTCTGACTCTCTAGTTGGTAGGAGCAAACCAATAAGGCATAAAATTATTGGGAGTGCTAATGGCTCAAAAGGGGCAATGAATGGAATTCACGCAGTTTTATTAAACTTTGTAGTCATACCATCACATTAAAAACCATATGATGCATTACTAGGTTGTGGTTGGCTGATAGCAGCCAACGCTGATCATATTTGGAAAAAGAAATAGAGGTAGGAAACATATAATAGATCTAAGGAATCAAGCTCTGAGGGTGAGGAAGCAACCTCCTTGGAGTAATTGGATTCACACTATGGAGAAGAGTGCTCAAATGAAGATGATTAAGGGCCTACAGAGCTGAACACTGAAGGGATAGTGATCCTGGAGCTGCATCCAAAGATGAGACAAACTCCCTTTGTGGTCTGTTGATGTTCCATTGGCAAATAGAAGATTATAAGTTTTTCTAACCTAATTGCAATTATGTTTAGAATAATGGAGATTAATGAAGAACGACTGAACAGAGATGACAGAAAATAAATGAAGATAATGTTGGCCCCCTCCGTACAAACAAGTTCCTCGGCAAACTCAATATCAGCATTTCCTCCTGAATTCACAGAATATAAGATGAGGGATGTAAAGATGGATGATAAGCCAGATCATCGGTTTGGAATTGTGGATGACATGAAATACTAAGAAACGACTACACTGACGGTGAATCTTGGGCTGAATATCGGAGATGATCATTGTCTCTGATCATTGGAGCCCAGTGCTAAAAGCGACAGCATTCAAAAACTTAAAATCGACGTAGTATTGGTTCTAATTTGTCCAGCTATTTTTTTCTAGACTAACGTGGCATTGATGTCGACAATACTAGAGAAATTTAAGTCAATATAGCATTGCTTTTAAGTTTTAACATGTCCGTAGAATTGATGGAACGTTACTTCTAAATAGTCCACGGGAATTTTCTCAAAAGAATGTAGCATCGATGTCCAAGATACTAGAAGAATTTGAAATCGCCATAGCATTGCTTCACATAAACATTATCTCAAGTAAAATCACTTATTAAAATTTTGATTAGGCTAGAACTCGTGAATTTTGTGGAGTACATTTTGTTGGCTATTTTCTAAAGAATACAAAGATGGATAAGCATACCGTGTGGCGAATGCGAAGGAGCCTCTCAGAGTTTCCGTTGGTAGGCAAAACAACCCGCTTAAACCCCTCATCTGCCTCAGTCTTCGCCGGTGCTTCCTGAGTAGCTGCCACCGTGGAAAAAGCTGCGATTCGTTTAATCTTTAAACGACTACTGCTTAAAACCCTAAACCAGACCAAGCTACTAGAGTTTTTTCCCAAAAGCCCTCTGCTATCTACGTGCCGCCCACTCCATGCGGCAACCTTCGAATTCGACAGCAATTTCCTGGAATACGTATGGAATTTTCAGTTTATTAAGCCATACAATTTGAGAAATTTTTTAAAAAAATTTGGTGATTACCTGGTAGGATTCGAACTGTGGACACATTTTGGATGCAGTAAAATGGACGTGGCTACGGCCATTCTGTGCACCCTGTACGAAGTGCAAGCGATCCCCATTTTATTGCACGCATTTGGCTATATATGATGTGATTGCAGATATTTATCCGCCATAGAATATGTATGGCGAGGAATGAATCGAAGGCAAATTTTGCTTAGCCTGACGAGAATATTCTGAGTTGAAAACTTATGAATTTTATGGCCCGGATCTGGGTTAAGAATCGTAGTCTATATCAATTTCCACGTCATTATCCTGATATATTATTAACATTTTTTAACTAGCAATTGCACCTTTGGTGTGCAATGGGTACACTGAATAGGTGCATAAGTCCATTAGAGAATATTTTGGTCTATATTTTTATACATTTTGCAAAGCATGAGGTCAATAAGTTGGCTTGATTTTTTTCCAATAAAAGTATCAATAGAGAAATCATAGATTCAAATCAAATTGGCGAAAGTGTTTTAACACAAAAATCGTTTTTGGGGGGCTTTTTGGAAGTCCCCCGCCGGCCTAACAGTCTAGTTGTCGGACCTGCAAACCCCGCCGACCCCCGTTCCTGCCGCCAACCCCCGTTCCCCCGCCGACAGTTCCCAGCTGTCAACAGCCACAGCTCCGCCCCGCCGCCGCCCACGGACCACCTCCACACGAACCAGCCACCGGACCGCCTCCCTCTTGCCTTTTTAGGGGGGGTTGGTTTTTTCTTCATAATTTGAGCATACGAAGTCGTTTTTTTGAAAACGAATAGGCGTCGGAAAGTTGATTCTGAGCCGAACCTCGTGGTGTTGGAATTTTTTTCCAATTTTGTTGTTTGACTGTGTTTTTTTCCAATCAAAGTGGGGTCTCTTTTCTACACTTTTGGAGCCGTAGAATGGGCAAACAGACTCCATTTTTTCAAAAACGAATAGGCATTGAAAAGCTCTCAGCATGATCTATTCAGATATGTGATCTTGTTTCTCAAATTTTTCATTAGGTACATGAGATTTCAGTTTGAAGTTTTTTTTGCTTATGCACTACTTCCTTCTCATCAGTATGTACTAGGGTTTGGGTTTATCTCTTGTGGGGGGGTGTTTTTTCTCACTTTCTGTCATTTATATCAGAAATATAGAACACCAAAACTCTCAAAATAAACAAACCCTTCTGCATCTTCTATCTATTCTGAAAGATCACATAATAAAAAAAAAAACCACAAGCAGGTGTAGGTGCAGAGTTTCATGGCAGATCCTTTAGTTGAGTTGTTGACGTCAGACAACTATCACACCTGGAAGCCTCACATCACGAGGCTTCTCCGGGCACGAGGGTTGTGGTTTTGTTTGGATGAGGTTCAACCTCTGTTACAGCGTCCTTGTGTGCTTCTTCCGTACATAAACAAGGTTGATGAGGCCATGGGTTTGCTCTCTTTACATGTTTCTGATAGTCTTTTGTTTCACCTTGATGAGTTGCTCACTCCTCGCGCTATGTGGTTAAAGTTTGAGTCTCTCTTTGGGAGGGTTAATGAGATTCAGGCATTATAGATTAAGGCAGAGTTGGTTTCCTTGTCACCTGATTCTTTTCCCACCATTGAGGATTTTTTGAACAAATTCAGAACTACCAGATCTATTCTCCAAGGGTGTGGCAAGATCAAGACAAACACAAAGTGCATTCACTTTATTCTTTCGAATCTTCGGGGTCATTTTCAGTTTTTTGTCTCTGCTTTCTACTCCACCATGGATGGCTTGGGTGCTCATTTCACCATGCCCACCTTTGATGTATTTTTTGAGTGGTTGTCTCGTGAGAAGTCTCACCTTTCTCAAGTAGACATGTTCTCAGGGTCCAAGAACAAAGCCTTGGTTGCTCAGTCCTCTAAGGAGAAGCAAAAGCAGAAACCGAAGCCAAAGAAGAATTTTGCAGGCAGTGAGCATTCCTCCAAGCCTCCTCCTAAGTTTGATTCTAAACCACCATTTCCTTCAAAATAAGGGAAATCTTTGCAGTCTAGTGAGTCTTCCTCCAAGACTAAGAAGAAATCAGGAGATACTTGCAGTTTTTGTGGCAAGGAAAGACATCCAGTTTCTAGGTGTTGGAAATGATTAGAGGCTTTAGAGGAAGCCATGCAGCAACATCACATCTCCTCACCTCGGGTGTCTTCTCCTTCCACAAGGAAAGGTCATGCTCTCACTACTCGAGCTTCGACCTATGGGTCCACTTGGATATTAGATTCTAGTGCTTCTCACCATATGACTCGCACTCAGCAGTTGGATACTTCTCTTGCCTCTTGTGGTACTTCACAGATTGCAGTGGGTGACTCAGTTTAGCTTTCAGTCTTGGGTTTAGGTTCTGTCTTTTTGGATGGGGGTACTCTGCAGGATGTTTTGATTGTCCCTGACATCTCGCCGAACCTCTTGTCCATTTATCAGATTTGTCATTCTGGCTCTGGTAAGACAGCTGAGTTCTCACCACATGATGTGGTTATTCGAGACCTTCATGACTCTGATTTGGTTGTGGCTACTAGGAGTGTTGATATTGCATCTCGTCTTTACAGATTTGATGGATTTTAGCCCTCTGCAGGTGTTGGTTCATCTATTATAGCACATGCAGATTCAGTGAGTAAGCTTTGGCATGAGCGCTTGGGCCATATCAATTATAGATATCTTTAGCAGATGAGTACACATGCACTTGTTCTTCGGATCCCACAGATTTCCTGCACTGATGGTGTTTGTCATGGTTGTGTACTTGGCAAGCATCACAGGGATCCCTTTCCAAAGGGAAGAGCCCCTCGTGCTTTGGCACCTTTGTAGTTGATTCACAGTGATCTCATGGCATTCCCTACTCCTTCTTTTTGTGGGGCCAAGTATGTACTCACTTTTATTGATGACTTCTCCAGACGCACATGGGTGTACTTTCTTAAGTACAAGTTTGATGTCTTTTATTCATTTCGAATCTTCAAGACATTTGTAGAGAAGCAGTCTGGTTGTTCTATTCGATGGATATGTACAGATAATGGGGGGGAGTATGTGAATCAGGCTTTCAGAGATTTTTGCACTAAGCATGGTTTGCAGCATCAGTTTAGTGTTCCCTACACGCCTCAGTAGAATGGTATTGCTGAGCGAAAGAACAAAACTTTATGGGAGATGGCGAATTGTATGATTCAGTCCAAGTCCATGGATTCGTCTTTTTGGGTTGAGGCAGTCAATTGTGCCAACTACATTTAGAATCGGATGCCTTACAAAGCGATTCACCATATAACTCCTGAGGAGGCTTGGTCTCATGACAAGCTTGATGTTTCTTTTTTCCAAGTATTTGGCAGTGAGGCATGGGCATTTATTCTTAATGCTCAGAGGAAAGCAATGGAGCGGAAGAGCTGACCCTTCATTTTTGTTGGCTACTGTGAGGATGTTAAGGCGTACAGGTTGTTTGATCCTGATTCCAGAGAGGTCTTGTTTCAACAAGATGTTCAGTTTGATGAGCGCCTTCCCACAGTGGATACCCTATCTGCAGTGTCTACTCCTTTGCCTACTCCTCCCATTGCATCTCTTCAGGATTGTTTTGAGGATGATTCTGATGATGTTGTTGATGATCCACCATCCCCACCTCCACCTGCTCCACCTCAGATGCCCAAGTGGGCTCGCTTTACTATTGAGGCGGTAGGATCTATGGCCAGTGATCCTTCAGATACTCGTCGCACCCGTTCTCATATTGTGGGTTCTAGTCTTTTGATTCATGCCATTTCAGATGATCTTCAGAAGTTTTCAGAGGCTACAGGACACCCTGAGTGGGATTGTGCTATGGAGGAGGATTATTCTTCTTTGATGAGGAATAATACTTGGGATCTATGTCCTCTTCCTAAGGGCAGAAAGATGGTTTGATATCGTTGGTTCTATCACACTATGCTGCTGATGGTTCGATTGATAAGTACAAAGAATTTCTTGTTGCAAAGGCTTTCTCACAGGTTGAGGGTATTGATTACTCCGAGACATTTTCCCCTATCGTCAAGATGAACTCTATTCGATTTGTACTCTCCCTTGCAGCTTCTAGGGGATGGTCCATTTTTCAGATGGATGTAAAGAGTGTCTTCTTACATGGAGACCTACAGGAGGAAATCTATATGGAGCAACCTCTGCGATTTGTGCAGGACAATTCTATTTCTTTGGTTTGTAGACTTCAACGTTCATTATATGGTCTCAAACAGGCCCCTCGGGCTTGCTATGAGAAGATGGACTCTTTCTTGCTCTCCATTGGTTTCACCCTTTGTCATTCCAATCACACAGTGTACATTTAGCTTCTTGAGGGTGTGATCCTGATTCTTGTGTTATATGTTGTTGATCTCCTCATCACAAGTAGCTCATCCTCTATGATTCAGCATGTTCAATGAGCTTTGATGGACCAATTTGAGATGATAGATCTCGGTCTTCTGCACTATTTTCTTGGTCTTTAGGTGATTCAGTCTTCTGATGGGATCTACATTTACCAGCAGAATTATGCTCTTGACATTCTTCAGCACTTTGGCATGCTTGATTGCAAGCCTTCTCCCACTCCTTTTCAGTCAAGGGTTGTTTTGATTACTACTTGTCCCACTCCTTCAATAGATTCTACACTTTACAAGCAGTTGGTTGGCAGTTTGTTGTACCTAACTCACACTCGTCATGATCTTTCCTTTGCGATTTGCCTTGTCTCTCGATTCTCCCATGATCCTCATGAGAGTCATTGGCAAGCTGCCAAATGTATTTTGCGGTACATTCAGGGCTCTACTTCTCATGGCATTCACTACACATCAAAGGAACCTCATATTGTTGGCTACACTGACTCAGATTGAGTTGGTGATGTCACTGGTCGGAAGTCTACTTCTGGATTTATTTTTTGTCTTGGCTTTGGTCCTATCACATGGTCTTTCAAGAAGCAGACTTCTCATGCTTTATCATCTACAGAAGCTTAGTACCAAGTTGTTGTGCTTGCCACTCAAGAGATCTTATGGCTTCGACAGTTGATGACTGAGTTTGGCTTTCCTCCTGATAGTCCCACTATTCTTTGGTGTGACAATCAAAGTGCTATTCATATTTCTCGCAACCCGATAGAGCATCAGTGGACGAAGCACATTGATCTTCACATGCATTTTATCCACCAGTTGATTCAGGATGGTTCTCTCATTCTGGAGTACATTCCCATTGCTGAGCAGGTTGCAGACATCTTCACGAAACCTTTTGCATCGCTGCGCTATCTTCAGTTGCGCTCTATGCTTGGGGTGAAGGAAGTTGTCCTTGAGGGGTCTTTATGAGGCCTTCCTTCCTTCTTATTTCTTTCAGCATGTTCTTTTATCTCTTTTTGGAGAGGAGTTTTTTTCCCACTGGGTTTTCTCCTTTTTCTTCATTTCATAGAGATTTCATTGTATTTAGGTACCTGATTAGGCCTTGTTGTCAGGACCCATCTTTCTTGCTTTCAGTAGTTGTTCTAGGTTTTAGCTTCTCTCTAAGTCTAGCTTAAGGGGGGGTGTTAGAGTAATCGGGTCTTTACTTGATTAATTAAACATTTGTTTAATTATTTAAGTTCCCTTTATCTCTTTTACACTTAAGCTAACATTAGGTACATAATAATTAATTCTTTTATTAATTATTATGTGCAAGCCTAGGTTTTCCCTTTTAGGGTTTCTTGACCTATTAGAGGTTGTTTTTCTTTTCTTTGTATCATTGTCACATTACATATTTTTGTGAATATTGAGCTCTCATATTTTTGAGCATATTTCTATGTATTTGGTTTTTCATTATTGCTTCCTTGCTTCTCCTTGTAACAGGTTTATTTCAGCTTGTAGAGATCATTTGGATTCATGTGGTGTTGTATTTCTCAACTCTCACAGACTACACCAAGACGGAGGATTTAAAATGATATGATGTGCAAACTAGATGAATGCATGATTAAACTAGATTGATCCAAGAAGCTAATATGCTAATGATATGCATGATTATGCTAAATGAAAATGCAATTAATCTAGAAGAGAGATTGATCATGCTATATGATTAAACAATTATTATAAAGGATGATAAAATTAAGCTAGATATAAGATGCAATTGCCTATAATAACAATGCTTAAATGAGATGAGATGGGATATGATCTACTTATAATAACAATGCTTAAATGCTATGAGATGGGATTCTTTGTGCTCCAAAATGGGGGATATTTATAGGATTTCCAAGGCCAGTGGTGAGGTGGCAAGAATCAATGCTCAAGATTGAATTTGAAGATATCAAGGGTCAAATTGGAGGAGGTTGGAGAAGAGGTTGGAGGGAGGGACACTTGTCATCTTTGTGGTGACAAGTGTCAAGGATTCTTGCTCACAAGAGGGCAAGTGCCTAAGGGAGGAGACATGTGGCATAAGTGCCATGTTTCTCAAGGAGAGAATATCCAACCCATAGGAGGTTAGGATAAGGAGATTAGGATGTGCAAGATGGGATAGGGTTAGCTAAACCTAGGATTAGGTGGAATGGGTTAGGTTAGGTGGTTAGAAGTTAGGAGGCATGTGGGGAATTTGAATTTTAAATTTTAAATAATAGGAAAAGGCTAATTAACTTTCAACAACTCATAAATTGATTTATTTTAATTAATTAGGGGATTAAAAGAAATGAATTAAATGGGGGAGGATTAATTAGTTGAGATTAATTAATCAAAGGGGACTATTGAAGTGAATTTATAAAATAAATCCTTAGATTTATTAATAAGTAGATGAATGAGAAATTTAATCAAATTGCTAATGAATTAAATTAAATTGGAAAGGGGGATTAATTAAATAATTGCTTATTTAATTAATTATCTTCAGACCATTTTTAGGTGTATACATTTTGCCCCTCTTTGAAGCGAGGTGTGATGATGCATTAATTTTATTTTGATGATGATGATGTGATATTGGTTCAATAGGATTCCCTAGACATTGATTGATAAATTGTGATACGATGATGCCCAGGCTCAGGAGATCAATTGAGATAATTGACCTTTGGAGTGTTTGGATCCTTGTGAAATTGATTTCCCGATTAGAAATGATTTGATTTCTGCAACGTTGATTGATGAAAGTGTGAGTTCTTCGATCACTGTGATGTGGTTCTCGATGTGATGATTGATAGAGTTTGATTGAATTGATAAGATTGATTAGATTGATGAGATCAAGATCTAGTCTGGTTTCAAGAATGACACCTCCTGTATAAGATAAAGATGATCAAAGTGGTTGGTTTCAGGAATGATATATCCTGTATAAGACATGATAGAATGGATCAGGTGCGATGGATTGATAGAATTGATAAGATTGGTTGGATAAAGAACTGACATTTTGTTGATATCCTATTGCAGGAAGATTCAGATGGGCTGATGTTGGCACATTTGAGGGAGTAGCATGAGATTCACTTTGGGTCGACAACATCTGGGGAGAGATGAATCATTGTTCTGATTGTGTATACACCTATGATGATACAGTGATGATTCCTACGATAGATTTGGCCTTGGATAAGATGAGCTTTTGTGACCTATGCAAATATGAAATGCAAGCTAAATGCAAATGCAAATGAAATGCAAAGTTGCGATCGGACCAGTCACTAGGTTATTATTTTTTTGTCATCATTGAGATTTTTAAAATGTGGGAAGTGAGTGCAAACATCGATGGTATAATTGAACCATGATGACCTGAGCACTACTTTCCTAGATTTTTATATGGCAAGTTAGCACAAACATCGAGGTATAGTTGAACCAAGATGACTTGAGTGTTGCTTGCGTAAAACAGGCAGTATTAACCATTTCTATATGCAAATCGGAAATGTCTTCAATGATACTCCGTTGATCATGTCCTTAGACAAATTTGCACATATTAATGATTAATTTATAGACAACAGACAAGAAAAATTTCATGTTCCTTCCTTGTTCCTCTAGTCGAAGACATCTTGGAGTCACTCAGAAATCATGATAGCGAAAATCAAGATATAAAAGTTGAACAATCATTGATTAAAGTGCAAAAATCATTAGGCAAAAGATACCATCCATTGAAAAGTGTGTGATGTGCGTAGACTGGCATGTGATAGTTTGATGGTTGATAATTTGATTTCGTGTTCAACGTTGGATGTGTCTCAATTTTCACTTGACAAGAGTTGCCTAACTATTGGTCTACATGTTTGATTAAGCTCAAAACGATGAAAAGTTTTGCCCCTAGCGAGGTTCAAGATTTTGCCCCAAGCCTAGAAACAAATTTATTATGATATACCCAATTATCCAAAACATGGTGAGAAATCAGTTGCGATGTCTACGTATGTACAAAGGCTTATTATGGATATGAACAACGTTGATGGAAATGAATGCAAGCGGAAGGATGCATGAACTAATAGATGGACGCTCACTAGCTAACAAATAGCGCTTGTTGCCAGGTTTTCACCATCTGTTTTTATTGCACTTTTTCTCATATTTGATTTTTTTTCTTTGTTTTCGTTGTTTTTGTATTTTCTGATTTTCCACTTTTTTTATTTTTCTGTTTTTTCACTGTTTTTTGTTTTTCTGCTTTTTCACTATTTTTTATTTGTCTTCTTTTTCACTGTTTTTTATTTTTCTGCTTTTTCATTGTTTTTTTATATTTTTGTTTTTTCACTGTTTTTTAATTTTTCTGCTTTTTCACTTTGTTTTTGGATTTTTCTGCTTTTTCAAACATAAAACTTCTTCATATGCATGCTATTGATGGGTTCTTCGAGCTTATCCCCATCTTGTGTTGATAGTTGATAGGCTCCTGACCCAAATACTGTTGTGACCACAAACAGATCTAACTAGTTTGGTTCAAACTTCCCTTTCTTTTCTCAAGCTACCTGGTTGCACGGATTTTCCTTTAGTACTAGTTCTCCAACTTGAAAGGCTCATGGTTTAACCTCGTGATTATAACTTCGGCACATTCTTTGTTCATATACCTTTAAATGATTAAAAACATTTTGTCGTCGTTCATGGATCAATTCTAACTGTTGCAATCTAGAGACTCGTTGTTCTTCATCTGGGATAAGACCTTTTAATGATACTCGTAGAGAAGGTATCTCTACTTCTATTGGCAGTATTGCTTCTGATCCATAGACAAGAGATAAAGGTGTGGCACCTATTGGTGTGTGGATATTGGTATGGTAGGCCCATAGAGCAAGGTTCAATTGAATATGCCAATCTCTGCCAGCATCATTCACTATCTTTTTGACGATTTTTTGAATAGTTTTGTTTGATGCTTCTGCTTGCCCATTCCCTTGGGGATAGTAGGGTGTGGAAAATCTGCGTTGGATCTTAAATTTTTCACATAGCTCTTGTATATCCTGGTTCTTGAACGATTGCCCATTATCAGTGATAATGGTCATGGGTATGTCATAGCGACATATGATGTAATTCAAGATAAGTGCAACAATTTGTTTTCCTATGATATTGATGAGAGGTACTGCCTCAATCCATTTTGTGAAATATTCTGTAGCTATAAGGATGAATGTGTGACCATTGGATGAAGGAGGATTTATCTTTCCTACTAGATCAAGACCCCATTGGCAGAACGACCAAGATGTTGCCAAAGCATGAAGTTCTTGTGCTGGTGCATGAATCAAATTTCCATGGATCTGACATTGTTTGCATGTTTTGGCTATTTGAAAAGAATCTCGTTCCATAGTTGGCCAATAATAGCCCAAGTGTATGAGTTTTTTCGAAAGGGTAAGACCACTTGAATGAGTGCCACAAATGTCATTATGGACTTTATTTAAGGCCTTTCCAAATTCTTCTTGCTCGAGACATCTTAAGATAGTACTATCCAGACCTATTTTAAAAAGGGTATCCACGAGAAGAGTATAATGGGAGGATTGATGAATAAAGTTTCTCTTTTGGTTCTTTGACAAGTCAGGAGGGAGGATATTATCTTTCAGGTATGTATAAGTTTGACCATAGCGGGAGGAATCATGCCTGACAAGGTGACATATAACTTGGGAATCAAGACAATTATGTGCAAGGTAAAACAACTCTTCCACCAGGAATCCGTAACACTCTTGATTTTCCTGTGTCTGAAGTAGAGAAGCAAGTGTTTCCATGGCATCTGCTACTTTGTTGTCATTCCTTGGAATTTGCTCAAAAGTTATTTCGACAAAGTATTTCTTGACATCATCAACCATCTTCTTATAAGGCATTAGCTTTTCATCTTTTGTTTGATAATCATGATTGATTTGATTGATGATGAGTTGAGAGTCTCCAAAGACCTGAAGTTGTGTAATGTTCCATTCTATGGTCATCTTGATACGTATGACCAAAGCTTCATATTTTGTTGTATTGTTGGTACATGGAAAGCTCAATTTGTACGCCTTTGGAATTGTATGACTTTATGGTGTGATGAATAGAATGCCTGCTCCTGATCCATGTTGTGTTCCATTATTGATGCCTGCTCCTGATCCATGTTGTGTTCTATTATTGATGCCTGCTCCTGGACTGACATTCAGGTGATGCATTATAAGATATGGATCTAACCCTGGAATGTTTGCATATGACCAGGATAACATTATCGTTATAAGAAGTCCATATATTGTTGCCTTTCTAGTTATGATATATAAGTTGTTGGATGTAAAATCTTTGGTTCCTCTGTTGTGCCAATGTTAACTACCTCTATTGATTCGATCAAAATGGGTGACCTTTCTTGATAGTATTCAAGTAAGGTGTCAAATCTCCCATCTTCTGATGCCTTGAGGAGGTTTTCATCGTTAGATGCGTCCTTTCTTTTGACTTTTTCTCGGTCTAATGTTGCCAATAAATGGTTTTTAGCATTAGACCTGATATTATTTTCTTTATTTTCACTTTTGCGACTGGGAGATTTGGCACCCACTTGATTGGAAGATGTGTTGTTGAAATCCCTAGTTAAATTTGTTGCAGGTTCGATTGCATTAAGATATAAGGATATGGCATGGTCATTAGGAAAGGTATCAATGGTAGTATGTCTTTCATTTTCCCAGTCAATAAGTTCAAGATGGATTAAGGGTAAGGGGTTCTCAGGTTGAGATGCTTCGAGGGTATTAAGGGTCACGATAGAGATGTCAAAGTTTTTGATATGTAGTTCAATGTCTAGAACGATACTCTCATCAGAATGACCTCTCGCAAGTAGCTCCTGATTGTCCTTGATTAAGTCCAAGTCAACCGAATGTGATCCCGATTCAAGTGGGCTTGTTCCTAATGTTTGTCCTGCATACGCATGAACTAGATCAACACCTACATCTTCTTCTTCCCTTTCAATTTCAAGTTGCTCTTGTAGAGTAACTTGTCCATACCCTAAGTTGGATTTGTCTATAGCCTATTGAGTATGAGGTTGGATAGGTTCTGAAATACCTTCTTTTCTTTTTCCTACAGGACCCGTTCCAGTGTATCCCATTTAATGAAGGATGTTAAATCCTTTTCCATATTTTTTAGTGGGTATTCTGACATTGTTGATCTTTTGTTGGACTTTTTCATCCTTGTATAGCCACTGTAGCACATCTTTGTCCTCTATTTCCTTAGATAATGTTCCAGGACTAATAAATGCTCCATAAAATATCATAAGATGTTTCACAATTGGTTGTTGTTGAGAGTTTGATGGTTTTTCATAAGATCGAGGAGAAAGTGGTATCTGTGATAGTGAATATTCTTTGTTCCCTCGATCTCTTAGCTGTATTTGTTTTTTCATACTTGACAAAATTGAGGCAAATGATTTTTCATTGGATTGTGTGCTTGAAGATGACGTCTCTTTGTTATGTGGAACAATAACCTCTTGAGCCGGTTTCAGATTACTATAGTATTGTAATGGATCTGAGTCTGCTGAGATCATTATTTCCTGCCCATTGTAGGGAAATTTTAGGCACTGATGATATGTTGATGGAATAGCTTGTATGTCATGTATCCATGGTCTTCCCAAGAGCATGTTGTACGATAAATCCAAGTCTAGAACTTGGCATGTTGTCTTTCTACAAAAGTCCCACTCTGATGGGTAATATCATAATTCCTTTAGAGAAACGCTCCTCTTCATCATATGCTTTGATTGTGATCTTTTTCCGGGGATCAAATGCATCTTTAGAATAACCTAGAGCACAGACAAGACTTGCTGAGCACATGTTTAAGCCAGCTCCCCCATCTATTAGGACACGTTTAACGAGCGTCCTATGAATGAGGACTTCAATTCGCAAGGAAGCATTATGGGGATGTTACAAGGAATCCATGTTTGGACATAAAGAAGATGGGCTTTGAATATGATCTTCTGAAATAGGTTTGATGGCCATTATAGATATCCCTCGGGGGACTTCATCCTTGGGTGTATTGTTTGGTGAGGATGCTATGGAAGGTTCTTGAAAGTTTTCAAGAGGTGTAGGAATAGATGCCTTTGGAGAGTCAATTTGCTTATGGGGGGATGAGTCATTACTAGACATAGGTGTGTGATTTTGATCTTCCTCAGAAAAATCCCTTAGGGATCTCTTTAAGAGTTGCATAAAAGAGCCACCATTCTTTAGAGATGTATTTGCATCCTTGTGAGGTTTTGACATAGTTGGCTTTTGATTTTGGACTTGTTTGATTTCTTTGATATGTTGACATGTTATTTCTTCTTCTTGTATTTTGCTTTGGTATGCCATGTTTCTATGATCTTCAGCTATTTCAAATGTTTCTATGTCCGTTTTTGCAATCTTACGTCTCTGCGCTCTAGTTAAAACGAGCATACATGTGTGTTGAATATTGTGCAAGGATTCAATTGTCTAAAAGGTGTTTTGATAAGTGAACAACTGTCAATGTAGATATGATAGAGTAATATGACACAAAAAGATAATTCAAGTATTTGTAGATTTGTAAGTTTTTCGATCTTAGGTTTGGAGTGCAATAATGATGATTTTGATAAGAACAAGTCCAATAGGAACGATATATCCTACGATGTGGGACAAGGTTATCCTGATCAAACGTTGTAGTTTCGTGATAGAGGATGATAGATCTTGATGAGAAACTATGTTTTGAGTGATCAGTTTATCAAAGAGGTGATTATGCACTTCGAGATGTTAGATCTTGAACTTGTTGAAGATGAATACTTAAAAATCTAGGGGTGTCTAGTTCTAGAATCTGATTTGACAAAAGATGACTTTACCGAGCGAACCAAGAAGACAACCTAAGCACAAAATGACATATATCGAGTGTTTATGCTCACTGTAAATTGACCAAGCAAATATGACAAATCTGGAAAAGACATGCAAGAAGACAACTCTGGACTAACAGATACAGAAATTCGTACGACAGTTTATACAGTCCCAGACGACAATTCATATAGACTCATACGACAAAGGCATAATCTCGTACGACACTTCCCACAGAACCATATGACAATTGATAACACAAAATCTTCTGTTGATCTGACTCGTACAATAATTAACACTGAAGAGGACGATAAACTAGCCTTCTCGTACGACAAACTAGAAAACTCGTACGACTGAGGACAGAGAAGAGACAAAATTTTGGCTGACATATTTTTTATCAATGATGTTTGATGTTTTGGTTATGTTTTCCAGTTTTAGATGTTTGAGTTTCTGTTTTAGGGATGAAAACACAACAAACATGCGATATGATAAATGACCTCAAGCACAACATGCTAAATCCTAAGGAAGTTGGTTGAGAGAGAAAACCTTTGCTTGCAAACTTAGGTACATACCCAATAGTTAATTAGAATACTACCATTGAGTCTCACACAATGGATTCTCAATGCCATATTATCTGAATCCAAACGCTAATGGGGGCACGATATGGCAAGTGTCTTGGGAGAGTTAATATCTCTCTTGTACAAAGATTATCCCCCTTTTCAGAGGTGAATTGGGTAGCTTCTATCTTAGGGTTCGTAGTAAGAATTTTCGTTTGGAATTACCCCTTGCAGTGGCACAAGCGCGATTGAGGCCTATAGCCCAACAAGGTACCGAAACAAGAAGTAGTCACACAAGCGTGATTGAGACCGTGAGGACCTACTAAATGTTTGATATGAGAGATCTCAAAAGAGAAGACTCAAATAATCCCATCCTCTGAGACTTTAATCTTGAGAGGCCTATTTTTTAGAGTGAGTCGAAAAACTTAGGTCTAGTTATACTCACTTGGGTCGTTCTCATAGGGTGATTACTTTTTCCCACTATGACAGGCCCACTAAAGGTATTAAAATCTCAAACATAGAATCGCTTCAAGGGTTGGGATTTATGATTGTCCAAATGGACAAGAGCATACTCTCCTACATTTTAGACAACTTCTCAAGCATAGAAAACAAGATGTTCATTAACTAATAGCAAATTAAGTGTGCCTAGAAAACTTTAAGAAGACACAAAGTTTGGTTGAGCTTTCTTTAGGCAACCTGTAAAACAAATACATTAGTAATCATATTGTTTTGATGAATTCAATCTTTGGCAAGCATAATCTTTGACAATCGTCCTGCAAAAACCAGTTAGACTGCTAGAAAACTCACAAACAAACCATGGTTAGCATTAGTGATATTAAATTTCAAGCACAAAAACCCTAAAATGCAATATATTTTGAGAACCCAGAAGCAAAAAATCGTATGAGTATCTTCACTTGATAGTACGAGTATTCTCACATACATGTATGAGTGCACAAAGAAACTCGTACGGTATTGTAAAGGTACTCATACGAGATTCTGAAATAGACTCGACCAAAAACCCGTGAGATGAAATATTTGATGATGAGAGAGGCCAAAAATAAGATTTTCGGGCCCATTGTGGGTGCCAAAATGTCATGTGTGAGAAGTAGGGTACATGCAGCTGCAACACAAACACTCAATAGATCATTACAAGCATAGTTAGCAAATTGAAATCAAATGAAAGATAAACCATGACAAAGCGACTTATCGCCTCCTAAGAGATGTGAGTGTGGATTTTCTCTCAGATCTAGATGAGCAATCCCAATTACTTGACTGCACCAAGATAGAGGATTGAAAATGATGTGATGTGCAAGCTAGATGAATGTATGATTAAACTAGATTGATCCAAGAAGCTAATTGTGCTAATGATATGCATGATTATGCTAAAGGAAGATGCAATTAAGCTAGAAGAGAGATTGATTATGCTATATGATTAAACAATTATTCTAGAGGATGATCAAATTAAGCTAGATCTAAGATGCAATTGCCTATAATAACAATGCTTAAATGAGATGATATGGGATATGATCTGCCTATAATAACAATGCTTAAATGATATGAGATGGGATCCTTTATGCTCCAAAATGGGGGATATTTATAGGATTTCCAAGGCCAGGGGTGACGTGGCAGGAATCAATGGTCAAGATTGAATCTGAAGATATTAAGGGTCAAATTGGAGGAGGTTGGAGAAGAGGTTGGAGGGAGGGACACTTTTCATCTCTATGGTGACAAGTGTCAAGGATTCTTGCTCACAAGAGGGCAAGTGTCCAAGGGAGGAGACATGTGGCATAAGTGCCATGTGTCTCAAGGGGAGAATATCAAACCCGTAGGAGGTTAGGATGTGCAATATAGGATAGGGTTAGCTAAACCCAAGATTGGGTGGAATGGGTTAGGTTAGGGGATGGTTAGGTTAGGTGGTTAGAAGTTAGGAGGCATGTGGGGAATTTGAATTTAAAAATTCAAATAATAGGAAAAGGCTAATTAACTTTCAACAACTCATAAATTGATTTGTTTTAATTAATTAGGGGATTAGAAGAAATGAATTAAATGGGGAAGGATTAATTAATTCAAATTAATTAATCAAAGGGGACTTTTGAAGCAAACTTATAAAATAAATCCTTAGATTTATTAATAAGTTGATGAATGAGAAATTTAATCAAATTGCTAATGAATTCAATTAAATTGGAAAGGGGGATTAATTAAATAATTGCTTATTTAATTAATTATCTTCAGACCATTTTTAGGTGTATACATAATTATTTAAGAATTTAACTATATTTGCATTTAATGTTTTGCATATGGGGTTGCAAGCTAAGTGAGTTTAATCTTGGAGGAAATTGTGTGGTTAAGCGTGTTTGATTTGGTGTAGTACTGGGATAGGTGATCTCTCGGGAATGCCCAATGCTTCACCTTTGTGAGCATCACCTGGATGCAATGAGTGCTAAGTGGACCATTCATTCTCATGAGAGATGGGTTCTTGTGAACCACTACTCATGAAACATAAATGTAATTATATTCTTAAATAAATTAAAATCATACTTCAAATAAAATATTATAAATAAAAATAAAATATATTAAAATTACTAAAGTTAAAATTTTAATTTTTTGTTTTAATTTTAATTTTAATTATTTAATATTTTCATCATCTCTTGATATCGTAGATTCTGAAGTTTCATGTTTATAAATGTATATTATTATTAAAGTTTTTTTAAAAAATCAATCAATATTTTCAAGAAACAAATTTAGACAAATATATCGATAATAAAAAAATTAATGTTATTGGGACGATCCCACAATGCAGCAGTTAGCTACAAGCCTCCTACATGCGAGGCCTTAGGTTTGATTGTGATTGATAAAAAAAATAAAAAATTATTGACATTATTTAAAATTTAAAATATTTTATGTAAATAAAAAAATTCTTTAAAATTGATTTTAATGTATTATTATGTGTAAAAAGTTACTTTATTGTAAAATAAAATGTAAAAGAAGAAAAAAAATATAAATGAAAATAAATATATTTAATTATTTTTTAATTAAAAAGATATAAAATTATTCAATATTTTTCTTTCAATCATTTATAATATTTTATAAATTTAATTTTACTATATTATTATGTATTACAAATATTTTATAAAAAAATAATATGATTTAATAAATAATATATAAATAAATATACATATAATTAATTATTTTTAATCTAAATCAAATTATAAAATCAATCAGTAACTAAAATTAAAAAATAAAACTAAATATTTTTTTTTTAAATATTTAAATAATTTAATATAAACTAAAATTATATTTTAAAATATTTTTATACATAAATCAAAATATAATGTAAAATAATACAAAGAAACACATATAAAATTATAATTACGTCGAGTCTCTTATTTGAGATGTGCAACCTGGTTTCTTTGATCAACGACTGAGATTTCTTAAGTATGCAAGACGATTGAGTTCATCTTAGCCGGTCATTTTCCTTTTATGTCAATCAATTCAACCATATGTAGGCATTTGGATGGTTGGTGTATGGAATACGACTTCGCAGAACACTATTAGCACATTCGCTGAAACAGTTCGAGCTCACGTAAATTACTAACAGAAACGTCACTGTCATTCCCTGCATAACCTAAGAACTCTTTGAATGTCTTACCTGAATTAGAGACTTCAGTGGAATCCAAAGGTCGAAATTGTCACAGAGGATTCTATTCCAGAATGAGGATGAAAGATAAGCATGCCCTCCATTTTAGATGTATGATATTCATGGCTGGTTAGATAGTGTCAGCATCGTTGGCAGGAAAAGCTTCAAAAAACTTCTTTTTTCATCTTTCATTTTATTACTTTTTTAAAACATGAAAAAAGAAGATTTTCACAGGCATGTAAAGATTAGGCTTCCAAACTTTTTCAAAACCTTAGAATGGCAGTAAACTGAAAACCAGGGAAAGATATTCATTTTGAAAACCCATTTTCTAAATCCTAAGGTTTGCATTTGTTGATATACTCTTGAAATTTTAGCTTTCTGCTGATAAGCGTACACCTCTATTTACAACTCCTTTAATGGCAAGTGATTGTAACATAGATGTAATTTTGAACTTAAAAATTATTTACAACTTCATTAATGGTGTGTGCATAACACAGATGTAATTTTGTTTTATAAACCCTACATCCATGCTCTAAGGCATGTGATTCTATTAGTGTATTGACTCTTGGAATTTTCGCCTTGAAAAATTATTGGTAGACGTTGTGCACTATATAATTCTAATGTAATTTGTTACATTAATATGAACTGATCATGTTTTTCTTACAAGTTTTCTTTTGTTCAAATATATCATGCCTCTCTTCTCCCTTCATGTTCGCCCCATGAGCTGCAGTTGAGTTGAATGGTATGGCTATGGCTTATTTTTGTAAGGGCAAAACAATGTATAGTTTATCATTATTTTTGTTTGGTTGCAAAGAACAGAATACACTATGGATAGAAAAGTAGCAATCTAAAAGGATTGTAGAGGAAAAGAAAAAAATAAAAATTGCATGATACAATTTTTGCTTTCTGGTAATTTATTGCCATGGTGCCATTTTGAGAGACCGACTCTTTATGGGTGCATCTCTAGGGTTACACGATTTAAAGTTTATATATATATATATATATATATATATATATATTATTTTAACAATTTCTTATAATATGATGTATAACCCGTGTTTGTTGTTGGGTTAACTCGATTCCCTATAATGCTATTTGCAATTTTTATAAGAAACAAGTGCCACGTAGTGGCGAGTACTTGCCATCATAGTATTGTAATAAAAATATTTGTTCTAATTTTTAATTATTATAATTTTGAATCATTGTTATTTTAAAATTATATTAGAATAATTATATTTATGTAATATTAACTACAACTCTTATTTTAATAAAATAAAATAAAATAGCAAGATAATCTATCGGAGTGGAGCGAAATGGCAGCACTGGATGGCAATAGGATCGGCACTAGCCATAGGAGAAGGGTTACTGATGTGCACTATTCCGGCGTGCAGTCTTCGAAGGTTGGATCTTGGAGCGATGAAGCGGACATTGCTTTCCCCATCGAGACAGGTAGATTGCAGGTTGTTCAAAAACTGATTAATGCTAGGAAAGTAGATATGGTCCAAGGCAATAGATTTTCCAGACCGCGGTTAAACTTTGGAAACCCTTACTCAAATGGCAACCAGTGCCCTATTGACCCGCATAAGTGGAAGGAGAATGGTTTCATTTGGAATAACAAAGGCTGGTTTCGTAAGGCTAAGCATCCCGCATCCGAAGCTCCCCGAAACTAGTATCCACCGCCTGAACCTAGCATTTCCAGTGCAGCACCTGAGAGAGGCAATCCTCACTCTGACTCTTTTTTGGTTACCCTGATTGATCACGGTAATCCCCAAAAGCAGAATGGGCGCTTCAGGCAATACAACTCAAGGGTGGACCAAGCCAGGTTCTGGAGATCCAATTTTCGCCCTAACAATCGGAACCCTTGGTCGAGGCATGAAAGACACCCTGACTTTCGAAGAGCAGCCTCCCTCCCTCAGCGACCTTGCTTTCACAAACCAGTAAGAAAAACCTCAAGGCCCACCATCTTTTTGGATGAGAATAAAATTAATTCTACTAGGTCAAATTTGCTTGAGTCTTGCCTTTTCATCAAGTGGGGTGGTGGAAAGCGGGTTAAGGATAACTTTGAATCCTAGTGTAGAGCGCAGTGGGGTAAGGATATTAACATTAATATCCTCCTGAATGATTTCTATATGATTGAATTTATGAGCAATAAGGATAAATGGCAAGTGCAAAATAAAGGTCCATACATCTTAGATGGCATTGAAGTTCACACCATTGATTGGCAGCCCAATTTCAACCCCCAAACGTATGTACTGTCTAACAACAAAGGTATGGATAAGATTGTATAATTGTCCCTCAGATTATTGGCACATTGATTTCATCAAGGATATATGCAAAGACCTTGGCACCTTTGTATCGGCAGATGATATCTTGGAGGATAAATAATGGGAAGCTTCCTCAGAATTTGTATTAACATAGATCAAATCACCAAGATTCCCGATGAAGTCAAAATTATTGGGGCAAGGAAGATCTGGATCCAAAAGATTGATAGAGAAGATCAATTGCATATTTGTCCTAAATGCTTTTCCTTAGATCATACCGCTATTAGTTGTGATGTTTTGGCTACGATTCAGCGAAGTTATTCTTGTATGCAATCTCCTATTGAGGTAAATCTGCAACCGGAACCTTCTATTGCCTTTGACATCGAGGAAGCTATTTGCAACAACAGTCTTAACAATGAGAATGTCCCACTAACAGAAGCAACCCCTTTGATCATAATTCCTCCCTCCTCTAGTCAATGCGAAAGTCAACAAGATCTTCTCACACTTTTAGAGAAGACCAAAACCCTACAGACAGATATTGAATCTAAGTTAGCCGATTCACTTCCACCCTCCCCTTGTGTGCCTAGGAATCAACTAGTAATTTAAGATGGCAATCTTCACTCTCCATTTATGGAGACTGGCACGTTGAGGGAGATGGGAGGGCAAATCTGCTCCTCGACAGGCATTGAGCTGGAAGATGGTGAAATTGAAACCTCTGCCTTGGAGGGGGAGGAAGACTTTGAACCAGACTCAGATCTTATACTGGAGGGTACTCCAAAAGGTTTTGATAAATTGGATTCAACTATTGACAAACCTAATTTTAAGCCAAAAGGTGTGCGGGGGCGCAAGTCCAAAAAAGTTATGCTTGCAGTGGCTGGTGCTGCCTGTGGTAAAACCAAACTTAATTTAGGGAAGGGAAATACCCTTCCCAAGGAGCAATGAAACTCCTATCTTGGAATGTCAGGGGCATCAATGCCCCTAACAAATGGCGCTTGATTAAGTGCTAGATTGATGACACTAAAGGAGATATTTGGCTACTTCAGGAAACTAAATGGAGCATGGCTGAGACTGCTGCTAAAATGAAAGTTTGGAAACAGTGGAATGGGCTTTTTAGGCAATCAGATGGAGCCTCTAGTGGCTTGGGTATCATTTGGAACCCCATGAATGTTAAGATCTCACTTGTAGGGGATGATAAGTATTGGCAACACTGCTAGGTTACCATTCTTGGATGGAATGAGAATTTCAATCTTTTCAATGTGTATAGACCATCTACTGTTGGTGATAAACGAGCTCTCTTATCCAACAAACTAAACAGTATTACCGACAGTAGTTGCGTGGTAGTCGGGGACTTCAATGCGATCCTCTCTGGTACTAAGAAAAGTGGGGGTATTTAGAGAGCTGGTACGTCCCAAAAGAACTTTTTGGATTTTGTTGAGCAGAATCACCTTTTAGACATTGTTCCGAAAAATGGTATTTTCACATGGACAAACCAGAGAACAGGTTTTACTAATATTGTTGAACTGCTTGACCGGTTTCTTGTCTTTGGTGAGTGGTTAGGACAAAATTTAGCCTTATAATCATTGATTCTCCCACTTATCAGATTAGATCACTCCCTGATCTGTCTGGAGGTCGCCTTGGGTCAAGCGGAGGGGGGCACCCCATTCCGGTTTGAGAAAATGTGGTTCAGAATGCTTGAACTGTATGACCTTATAGCTCCACTTGGTGGAATGAACCGGTTTTTGGGAATTATTAGAGACTTCTCATTCTCAATAAAAAGCTCAAGTATATTAAGGTCAAGATCAAAGAATGGAATAAGAGCCATTTCAAGAATATTCATATAGAGAAATTAAGAATTAAGGCTGAACTGAAAGACTTAACCAGCTCTGTAATCACTTATGGAATGACTGAGGATCTACTTATCAAAGAAAATTATCTCAAGTCTGACCTAAATGAAATCCTTCGGTGTGAGGAAATTCACTGGCGTCAAAAATCAAGGGAGTTGTGGCTTAAGGAAGGTGACAAAAACACCAAATTCTTCCACCGGTCGACCATTGCCTATCGAAATAGAAACAAAATATCAAAGATTATGAGACCGGACAGAGTTACTGTCAGGAATTATGAGGACATTGCATAGGAAGCTGTAAGATTCTTTGACTCTTTGTTGAATAGGGTCCATCAGATCGATCATGAAGCAAGAACCAGAATTCTGAACTCAATCCCATCTGTTATATCTGGTGAACAAAATACAGCTCTCTGTACTCCTATTTCAATTGATGAGGTAAGGACTACCACCTTCCAGCTGAAACCAGATAAGACTCCTGGCCCAGATGGCTTCCCTGCTGCTTTCTTCCATCATTTATGGAATATCATTGCTCGAGATCTACACCTTGTAGTAGAAGAATCAAGAAAGAAGATGACTATGTTAGGGGCTTTCAATCACACCTTTTTGACTCTAATTCCAAAGAAGCAAAATCCACAACAGATGAGTGAATTTAGGCCCATTGCTCTATGCAACACTGTATATAAGATTGTAACAAAGATCATTGCTAACAGATTGAAGCCCCTCCTTAATCACATTATATCAGATGAACAAAGCGGTTTTTCCCCTGGAAGATACATTATGGAAGGCATTATCGTTGCTCATGAAATGCTTCACACAGCCCAGAAGACCAAGGACTCCTGTATGGTTTTAAAACTGGACAACCTGAAAGCTTATGACATGGTGGATAGGGTTTTCTTATTTGATGTTCTTAATAAATTTGGCTTCTGCAAGGAATGGCTCACTTGGGTCACGAGTTGTCTTTCTTCCCCCAAATTCTTTGTTCTAGTTAATGGCTCATCCTATGGTTTTTTCTCTTCAACAAGAGGAATCAGACAAGGTGATCCATTATCACCATTTTTGTTTATCATAATGGTTGAATCTCTAGGTCGATCTATTAGATCTCTTCAGCAAGATGACCGTTGGGTTGGAGTTAATGTGGCAACAAGGGTTGAAAAAACAACTCATCTCCAGTTTCCTGATGACACCATTATGTTTGGTTCGGCTTGTAAGCGGGAAGCTAGAACTATTAAATCATGCCTTGATGACTACTATTTGGCTTCCAGGTAGAAAATCAACTAGCATAAATCTAAAGTGTTTTTTGTCAACACTCCGCTTAACCTACAAGCTGTATTATCAAGGATTCTTAATCTCAGAGTCGCTAACTTCCCTGAGAAGTTTCTTGGTACTCCCCTCTTCATTGGTAGCAACAAATCTCACTACTAGAAGCATCTTATTGATAAGTTCAAATCCAAACTTGCATCTTGGAAAGGCAAGTGGTTATCCTTTGTTGGGAAGCTTACTATGATAAAATCAGTTCTTTCAGCGCTATCGGTTTTTTCCATGGCTTGCCTGAGATTATCGGTGGTAATTGAAGATGAATTGATTTCTCTAATGAGAAAATTCCTTTGGAATGGTTTAGATGACAAAGGTAAATTCCCTTTGATGGCTTGGAAAAAGATTTGCCAACCAAAAAAGGCAGGAGATGCTAGCATTCGCCAAATCTCGATCATGAATTTAGCAATGGGTGCTAAGTTGGTTTGGGAGATCTGTAGCGGCGAGAAGAAAAAATGGGTAAGGCTCTTAAAACACAAATATCTGGACTCCCTGGAGCCTAAAAGGATATTGACTATCAACAATCCTCCCAGAGGCACGACTATCTGGAATTTCATTATGGACAGTAGGGAAATCATCAGTGATCAGGTTACATGGGATGTCAGGAATGGTAGGGATGCCTCATTTTGGTTTGATTCTTGGTCTGGTGAAGCTTCCCTATGCCACCACCCCTCTCTGTAACCTATTATGGCAGAAACCTATCACCTTTAGGGGCACAATATTTGTGATTATGGTTATCCAATCCAAGAAAATGGTATTGCCAAATGGAAATGGAACTCTTTGGATCAGCATCAGAAGGACCTGTTTACTGACATTCTCAACAAAAGGTTTATTTTCCCTTCCCCTGATAGGGACATTATTAGGTGGTGTGGCTCCTTCGATGGCAAATACAATGTATGTTTTGGTTACAAACTAAAAGAAGCGGCTATCGACAAACAAGACTGGCCCTTTAATCTTTTTTGGCATCAACATCTCCTTCCCAAAGCGGGCTCCTTTGCCTGGCTGGCTTGTTAGAGAAAAATATTGACTCAAGAAAGGCTCCAATCAATGGGTATCAATGGACCTAGTAGATGTCCTTTATGTTTGGAAAAGGAAGAGACTGTGGATCATCTTCTTCTCCACTGCAAATTCTCCAATCACTGCTGGTGGCATTTCATGGGTAAACTGTGAATCTTTGGCCCCTTCCCAGTAGGGCTGGTCAACTGGTTTTTACAATGGCCTAAACCGACAAGTAAGGTTATTTTTGTTGATTTGCTTTTTATCCTCCCATCTCTTTTGATTTGGGAAATCTGGAAAGAAAGGAACCGCATAATCTTCCAGGGTAAAGAAATGAGCCTATTGTCTCTTTGTGGGAAAATAGAGAACCACCTGACTGAACTCCTGAATGAGGTTGCCCAATCCAAATCATTAAAGAAAAACTTGTTCACGGATTGGGATTGTAGGATTAAGCTGGTTCTTCCAAACCTCCTCATCCCTCCAATCTTCGGACTGGGTACCCTGGTGGATCAGATCAATCCAAGAGTGGGGGTGAAATGGGATGTGCCAAAGGTTGGGTGGTGCAAGGTGAACTTTGATGGTGCGTCTGCAGGAAATCTGGGTCAAAGTGGAGTTGGTTGTATTCTGAGGGACTCTGATGGTCTTTGTTTAAAAGAAATCTCTGAAAACATTGGTATGGCCACTAATAATGAAGTAGAATTCAGAGCGGCTTTCAGAGGTCTTCAGTTAGGGAAGGAGCTAGGGGTGCAGAGAATTCATTTGGAGGGAGACTCATTAAATGTTATTAATGTGATCCATTGTAATAGCATCCCTAGTTGGCGTCTTAACTAGTGGCTTCAACCGATCTTGGCGCTGCTAGCTACCTTTGAGGAATTTCGGGTTAGCCACATTTACAGGGAAGGTAATGGTGAGGCTGATAGACTTTTTAAATTGGCTATAGTCATAGGTGACCCCACTTTATTTTTCACCGCTGATGTTTTTTGGGGCCGGTTGGTGATGTGGCACTGGTTCCACCGGTTGACATGCTATCCTTGCTCTCTGTTTAGGGGGTCGCGCTCCGGTTGGGTCTATTGATGGTTGTGCGCTCTCTGGTTCATTCCGCAACTGCCGACTATGGAGCATTTTGCTGCTTTTCTCCCCGGTAGCCGCTTTACCCTCGGTCATGGTTTCCGGCGGAGAGATCGACCGTTTGCCCTATTTACTTGTTATGGTCTCTTCTCACCAACGTGATGTGATGCTTGCCGACATCATTGATTAGTGTCAGTTTTGGCCTTGAGGCAATTAAATATAAGTGTACTTTAAAATCTAGTCACAACTAGATTCTCTCATGATTTATTTTCAATCACTTGATGCTTAAAGCCGATCGACACCAAGTTGAGGAGCTTTGGCGCAGATGGTTTGTGGATACTAGCAGCTCACATGTGTGGATATTTATTGGGTATAAATTGCTTGCAGGGTGTCGTATTCTCTAGTTTTATACCGCGCTATTTAAAAATGGTATACCCTTCTTTCCATCAAACAATTGCTTTTATTTTTGGTGATTCGTTATGGAGACCCCAATCCTCCTTGAAGCTACTTGTCGACAAATGGCTTTCCTGGGAGAAATCACGGACATACGTCTACAAGGGGTCCTCTTCTCTCGGCATCCTCTCATTCTCCACAACGTTAAGAGGATTCTAGGAAAGGAATTCCTCATGGCGTATCATAGGTACAGAGCCAATGCCGGTATCCCAACCTTTTTTCTTGCAATGATAATTTACATGGGTACTAGTAAGCAGAAAGCAAAACTGTTAACACAAATGATGTTTAAGCATCGCTTGTTGGGGGAAATAGATGTTGTATTGGACAATATTGATGCCAATCTTAGAATTCCACTACCCCAAAGTTATTATATGTCGCTAGGCAACAGAGTGGAGGTTAAGAATCTTGTGATTGTTAATTCTTTGGATTTCGAGTCTCTCCA